>NW_017671638.1:21493-93028 GCF_001879085.1 Nicotiana attenuata | reverse complement strand
GGCAAGAAGGGCTCCATTTCCCTGTCAACCCCCTCATTCTATCTCCACACACCCCCGTCTCTCAAAACCCTAAAAACCGCCGCCCCAAATTCCCAAACCCCCACCGGCCGGCAGCGTGACCCAATCGACCCAAATTCATACCACACAATCACCACCCACCCCTGATTCTTAATCCACCGACATATTTCCCAAGATCCCCATCAAATGCTCTCAAAGCCGGATCTAACAAAAACAGAAAAGATCGAGTTTGTTTCTCCTTTAATTGTTCGTTCGTTTTACAAGGCTCGTGTTGGCTCGAGATCCATGCTAGTCGATTGTTCTTGGCAAGAACAACCGATTAGCGTCCATTTCGGGTCATCCCGGAGTTATTCGAACCCTTTTTGTTCGGTCAGTGCTTGTCAAAGCTTTCTTCCACATTTGTTTAGGTAATAACCAATATCCTTTCCTATTTTTCCTAATTTTCATGCTTTAGCATATCTAGGTTGTGAGTTTTTTTTTGCTTTGCATGATTCCAGTTTTAAATTATTCTATTAATTTCAGTGTTTATTTTTGTTTGAATCGCCATCTTAGTAGCTTAACAATTAGTTTAATTGCATTTGTTAATAAACTATTATTTTTCGAGTGTTTCTTTTGAAGTCCATTTTTTAAATTCAGAGGATGTTTGCTTAAGTTCTCGATTGAATTCATTCCTGATTATGGTTTGAGATTCAGTTTGGGCTTGTTAGTACACAAGCCCATGGGTTTGGTTTGGGTCTTGGGTTAATTTGACCCGGGAGTAATTTTCTAGATTTAAATACAGGGGTGTCGAGGGTTATTTTTGGTATTTGGGGGTTGAGGGAATATTTTCTGTTATGGGAAACTTCTAGAGGATAAGGGTAGGCTGACTTGCATGCTAAGAAACAAAGGGTTCAGATATTTTGGAGGGGTTAAGGGGTAAAATGACCAAGAAAATAAGGGGTAGAAGGAGAGTTAGCTAATCAGGCTAGGGCTGCCTTAGGAGTGCCTATATAAAGACCCTTTTCCTTCATTTTAAGCAACCATTCAAACCCTGAAAAACACTCAAAGTTTTCTGCATCATTTTTGGTTAAAAATTGCTTGGAATTACTCTTTGGTTAGAATAACTTTAAAACTGCAAAGGATTTCTGGTTCATCTGGGTTCAAAGATGGTCTAGGGGAGCTGAATTTGCTGTGTTGATTTGCTGATTTACACTCCTCTGCTATTGCTGATTTCCTCACCCTTTTTGCTCTAATTTTTGCCCCAGGTACTTCTTGGACCTTATTAATATGTGAAGTGCAAGTTTGAAGCCATGTAATCGAACTGGAGACTTAAGGACAAATATTAGTTTCTTAGACTTAAGGACAAATATTAGTTTCTTTTTACTGAATATTAGCTCATGTCCTTTTGAATGTTTCTGTACTAACTTAGCTTTACTATGGTTTATTGTATTCATTCATGTCAATGGTGTTATATTTCATCTTAAGGCTGGATTTTGGATTCTAGTTTGTCATGTTGGATTTGGTTTGATTAAAACTCCTCCTGTTGAGTATATAGTTCCTGGGTTGTCGTAGTATGGTTTTTTCCGGTTACATGAGGAACATCTCCTGTTGGGTATTGTTAAAGTTGTTTGGTATTATTATTCAGGATAGTATATAAATTGAGAAAGTGAACTTGGCTAGCTCGACCTGGGATTTGTTGGATTTTGAAGATGCTTCCTATAGTTATGACTAAGTGTTTACCATGCTAGTTCATTCTGTTTTTTTTAAACAAGTAAAATTTAGCCGAAGCTTTGTTTTCTCCCCTAAATTAATATGTCATTATGTTCAATTTAACATGCAATATTTCATGGCCTGTAGATAATATGATTAAGTTCAGTATGTTGACCTCCAGTTTGGTATTGCATGTGTGTGTCTAAAGCAGTTAAGGTATCAGAAGGCCTTCAGCTTAGAATTGGTCTTGATGAGTTCCCCTGTCTAATATGAGGCCCGAAATGAATCAGATTCGGTTTCCCTTGGTCTCGGGCCCATTGTCGGGCCCAGGAGTCTTCAGCTTTGGCCCTTGCCTTTTTTGCATTTTGTACCCTAAAGAAATGGTTCGTAAGGTAGAGTTTGTTGTTTTGCTGGGTTTGTTCCTGGCCCAATTTCACCGCTGCAAGATTTGGCTCTTTGGTTTAAATGGTGGGCTCAACTTTGAGCCCAACCCCATGTGCTTTCCGCGAATCATCAGCGAGCCTGTCGTTGGACTCGACCCTCTTTAAGTAAGCAAAGGCCTGTTAATTTGTCTCAATGTACATTTGCGATTGGTAATCTTAAACTGAATCTTGCGTTAGATTAATTCGTTCTAAGTGTAACACAATTCTCCTATTAAAAATGGAATGAGGTGTGCCAATTTAATTGTATCACCTATGGCCCTCACAAATACTAGGATTAGATATTAGAACAAATATTCGTAGAAAAGCCTTTAGGCGCGTTTAAAATACAATTGTAATTGTGTACACGTTCGCGTGACATAATTACTATTCTAAAGACCAATTCGGAGTATGCGTTCGCGCAACTTCGCTCAAACCTTCTTAATAGTAAAAATTGTTATTAATAGACCACTAATTTAATAGTCCAAGGTGTGTCATCCACAATTTAATCAGACCTGGCCCTCGTATTAATTTCATAACTTAGGTATAACAATGACAAATGCTCGTAGTTTCTATAGGCCCGTTTAATATATCATTGTAATTGTGGACACGTTCGCGTGACATGATTACGATTTCTAAAAAAACAAAACCGGAGTATGCGTTCGCACAACCTCGGCCAAACTTTCTTAATAATAATAAAGCGTTATTAATTGTGGACACGTTCGCGTGACATGATTTTGACGCGCCAAATAAATGGGTACACGTACACGTGATCTGTTTCAAGATAATTCCCTAATTAAAAGCGGCTAATGCACATAGGTTCTAAAATCAGTAATTAAACAATTTTAATAAGCCAAGTATGATCAAAGCGACCGCGCTAGAACCACGGAACTCGGGAGTGCCTAACACCTTCTCCCGGGTTAACAGAATTCCTTACCCGGATTTCTGTGTTCGCAGACATTAAACAGAGTCAAATTTCCTCGATTCGGGATTCTAAGCCGGTGACTTGGGACACCATAAACTATCCCATGTGGCGACTCTAATCTTAAATAATAATCCCGTTTTGATTGTCACTTAAAATGGAAAAACTCCCCTATATACCCTTTCCGGGGTAGGAAAAAGGAGGTGTGACATCCATGATATTTTCTTTCCGTCTTACATCTAATGTTACTAATCACGCATAAAAATATGGAAGGAGATTTTTGTGTGATTCTTGGAGATAAAGAACCTTATTTATTTGGGTTTTCAATTTTTATATATGTTTGGTTAGTTAATTTGGTAAGTTTATGATTAATGGCTAGAAGTTGGTAAGTTAGAATTTTTTTGGGACATTTCTGTAAGATTCCTTTTTCAATTGGCACTGTCCCGATGCTAATGAGCATCTCTTAGGCCTCTGTTAGGATTTGTAGCGCGTCAATAGGCCCTATGCACTGATGTGAGTTTGAAATTTTAACCAATGACGGTCATGTGATGATGAATCAAATAAATGCAAGGTAGGGTGGATGACTCAATAGATTCTTGTATGAACTGATTATGTTCCCCACAGGGAAAGCTTTAGAGGAAGTAGGAGTGAGCATCTATATGGGCTTCCCGAATAGTCCCAATCCCTGGGAACTGCCCGAAAAGTAAGAAGATTATCTATATTGGTAAAAAAACACCTAATATATGGGCACTAAAAGAAATCAACACGTGAAAAGCATATTAGGATTCTTCTCTCTGTCAGCTCTTAGTCAACTAGAGCCATCGAGATAACAAACTAAATACTGGGAAGCCAATCCCTCAAATAATTTACCTATAACGGACAAGGATGTTCCGGAATGACTCATCCGGAGGATCACAAATGTACGGATACACATCTCCCTCAAACCAACAAACTCCGAGGTATTTAGGATTCTATAATACCTCCCCAGCAGTTATAAATTACCAGGCATAATGGGTGGGCATGATAATATTAGGGAACGATTACAGTAAAAATGCCTAATAAACATTCCCTTTCTCTCCCGTTGTAATTCATTTTTGTCAAGTTTATCAATAGACGAGAGTGAATAATGATGAAGTAATCGAGAGAAGAAGAACTGAGGAAAACTTGGAGAGAAATCTAACTGATTCTCATTTCTTCTGCATACTACAGTAATGAGGTGTACCTCATATATATACACATCTCAACTAACTAACTCCTCTAACTAACTAAGCCTACTTTTAGCATAAATAATCAACTCATTAACTAATTAACTAACTAATACACAATAGCTTGCTATGCTCTCAACACTACCCCTTAAGCTGATGCTTTGAATATATTTTCAACTCCTAGTTAATTCAACGAGACTTCATGATGCGCCTTCCCAATGCTCTTAGTCAGCAAATTTTCTAGCTGATCCTTTGTTGAGAGATGATGAGTTGTAATTACTCATTGGCTAAGTTTTTCTCTCACAAAGTGACAATCGATATATATGTATTTGGTTCGTTCATGAAATATAAGATTTGTTGCGATTTGGATAGCAGCTTTGCTATCACATAACAGATCAACATGTTGATGCAATTCAATTCCAAGTTCCCTGAACAAATCTATTAGCCATGTGACTTCAGCTACACAGGATGCCATGCTTCTGAATTCAGCTTCAGCTGAACTCCTGGCCACAGTTTCTTGTTTCTTTGATTTCCATGACACCAATGCCTTCCTAAATTTTACAAGATAACTTGTGACAGATCTTCTGGTCTGCAGACAAGAGCCCCAATCAGAGTCACATAATGCCTATAGATGTTTAGTCTTTGTTGATGTCATTAGGAGTCCCAGACCTGGTGATGCTTTCAGGTATCTAACGATCCTTAGAGCAACTTCCATGTGTGATTGTCTTGGGGCATGCATATACTGACATAGCACTTGTACTCTAAATGAGATATGAGATATCTGGCCTAGTCATGGTCAAATATAAAAGTCTTCCTACAAGCCTTTGATATTCTCCAGCATCATTTAGCATAGGATCTTCACGACATGCACCTCTGTTGAATATTCTATCATACTCAATTGAAGTAAGTTTTTGATTGCACTCCAAGGGAGTACCAGCTATTTTTGCTCCCCCTAGACCAAGTTCAGAGATCAACTCCTAAGAATATTTACTTTGACACATATGTATTCCTCTATTTGACCTGGCAAATTCAATTCCTAAGAAGAATTTTAGTTCCTCCAGTCTTTCATCTTGAACTTTTTTTGAAGATCTTTCCTGGTTTTGGCCAACAGATCATTACTAATGCCTGTAATGATCAAGTCATCCACATATATTAGGATCACAACTATTTCATCTCCTAGCTTTTGTGTGAGATGAGTAGTCAAAGTGGCTTTGAACAAAGCCAAGATGCTGCAGGGCTTCAGTCAATTTGAGATTCCACTACCTTGGTGCTTGTTTCAAACAATACAGTGATTTTTGTAGTTTGCAGATTTGTTTGGTCTCCCCGCTGTCTAGCAAACCCATCTGGAATAGTCATGTAGACCTCTTCTAACAGATCTCCTTGCAATAAAGCATTGTGAATATCCATTTGATAGATGAACCAATGTCTTGAAGATGCCACAACCACCACTGACCTAAAAGTAACCATTTTAGCTACTGGTGAAAAGGTTTCTTTGTAGTCCAATCCTGCGTGTTGGTTATAAACCTTAGCCACCAATCGTACCTTATACCTCTCCACTTTTCCTGATGATTTATATTTAACTTTGAACACCCATTTGCACCCAATGGGAGTCTTTCCCTTAGGAAGGTCCACAATGCTCCACATGTTGTTTTCTTCTAGTGCTGCAATCTCCAATTTCATGGCTTCAACCAACATTGGATCTGTGGCTACTTCTTTTTAGCTGGAAGGCTCCACAATAGATGAATAGGAGTTTAAGGCAGCTTTATAGGATGGATTCAGATGTTCATAAGAGACATAGGATGATAGAGGATAGGCACAGTTGGATTTTTTGGTAGTGACAAAGTCCTGCATCCGCAAAGGTTGTTTTACTGTTCTAAAATATTTCTAAGTGTTTCAGGCTGTTGTTTCTCTATGATAGGTAGTGAACTGATGATAGGTGCATTCAGTTATTGTGTTATTAGGTGGAGCTGGGCATGTAAAGTGATCCACAACTGTGGAAGGGATTGAAGATGAAGGACTCTCTGTGACTGAGTCTTCTGAAGTGGGTGGAGAAATTGTTATGTTACTAGGTGTTGTATTTGGCAGGGTTCTTGGTGTATCAAGTGCAAGCTCTAGCACTGGACACATTGGTAGAGTAGAAGGTGTGAAGTGTTTGAAAGGAAACAAGTCTTCTCTGAAGACTACATTTCTACTGACAAAGAATGATTTAGCATGTAGGTCATAGAGTTTGTAACCCTTTTGAGTGGAAGAGTATCCCACTAAAGCAACAGAAGTAGCTCTGGGTGACATTTTATCAGTAATATTAGGATTTGAAGCATAGGCTAGACAACCGAAGGTTCTTAAATGGCCAAGGTTAGGAGGATGTGAATGCAACATTTCAAAAAAGGATTTATGCTGTAAGATAGCTGAGCGCAGCCTATTGAGTAGATAGACATCTGTAGCAACACATTCTCTCCAAAACTTCAAAGGCTTATCTCCTTGAAACCTTAAGGACCTGGCTACATTTAAAATTGATCTATGCTTTCTCTCTACTACACCATTCTGCTGAGGTATATAGACACAGGAGCTCTGGTGTACAATACCATTTTCCTTTATCAACTCATCAAACAGAGAGTTAAAAAATTCACAGCCATTGTCTGTTCTCAATATCTGAACATTAGTATTGAACATAATCTTTACTAAAGCTAGAAACTGCTTCACAACAACAAATATTTCAGTTTTATTATTCACCAAGAATATCCAAGTGTACCTGGAGAAATCATCCACCAACGTTAGAAAGTATCTCTTGCCATCATGTGTAGGTTATAAGGATCCAATACATCACCATGTACTAACTGGAAAGGTTTATTTGAACTAGTTGTGCTGATAGGAAATGAGAGTTTTGACTGTTTTCCAAGTGGACAAACAGTGCAATGATGATTTTCATCTAGTTTAAACTGTTTCAAGGACTCTATTTTTCTGAGAATATCTAAGGGAGCATGACCTAATCTATTATACCATACACAAAGTGGCACATTAGTAGACAAAGAATAACAACCTTCTATGTTGTTAGACTTTTGTAATTGTAATTGTGCAGGTTGAGCTTGTGTAGGAGTTGGCTTCAGATAGTACAACCCACAGTCTCTCTACCAATCCCCCTAACCTGCCCACTGAAGAGGCAAAAATAGGAAAAAATGCCACACAACACTTCAGTTCCTTTGTCAACTTTGACATAGACAAAAGGCTAAACTTGAAGTCAGGAATGTGCAGCACATTTTGTAAATCCTGATCTCTGAATATACTAGATGTCCCTATGTTTGATATTGATACCACATTACCAGTTGGTAGATGCATCTTTCAACCTTTTAGACTAGACACTTTGTCCAATTTACTCAACAAACTAGAATTCGCTACCATGTGATTATGTGACGACCCAAAGGGGTCATCACCTGTTTTTAATTGAATTCTATGTCTCCGAGGCCTTGAAAACCTCATTTAGAGTTGCCTCAATTTGCGTGCGCAGTCCGGGCGCGTAATCGGAAAGCATAAATATGAAATTCTGTGAAAAATGCTAAGTTTTGATGTTAAAATAAATAAATTTGACCTGGGTCAACATTTTGGGTAAACGGACCCGGACTCGTGATTTGACGGTCCCGGAGGGTCCGTAGGAAAATATGGGACGTGGGCGTATGTCCGAAATCGAATTCCGAGGTCCCAAGCCCGAGAAATGATTTTTTTTAGTAAAATTGTTTTCTAATATTGTTTAAGAAAATTGGAAATGAAATCTGATTAGAAAGCGATGGTATTGAGCCCGTATTTTGGTTCCAACACCCAGTACAGGTTATATATGTCTTAAGTCCTTCCTGTGAAATTTGGTTGAAAACGGACGTCGTTTGACGTGATTCGGACCTAAATTGGGAAATTTGATGTTTTATGAAGTTTGAAAGAGTTCTTGGATTTTGAGGTTTAATTCGATATTTTTGATGTTAGTTTGGCGATTTGATCGCACGAATGAGTCCGTAGGATGTTTTTGAGGTTGTGTGTATATTTGGTTTGGAGCCCCGAGGGCTCGGGTGAGTTTTGGATAGGCCACGGGTGCATTTTTGAACTTTGAAAAAAATCTGGTATTCCTGTTCTGCAGTTTTCGCATTTGCGAAGTAGGTCTCGCAAATGCGAGCTTGGCATCGCAAATGCGAGAAAGGGAACCTGTGCAGCTGATCGCAAATGCGACCAAACGGTTTGCAAATACGGAGCAGGGTCTGTCGCAAATGCAACATTTTTGGTCGCAAATGCGAAGCCCCTCATTTTGTTCAGTGTTCGCAAATGCGAACTTCACTTCGCAATTCCAACATCTGAAGGTCGGGGTTCGCAATTGCGAACCCCTGTTCGCATTTCCCATACCAGAGACCTGCAATATTCTATACTTAACTGATTTTAAGTCATTTTTCACACCATTTTCAAAACACAACTCCTTTGGGCGATTTTTCCAAAAACAATCTTCTTCCAAATCAATTGTAAGTTAGTTTTTACTCATTTCTTTCAATTATTTACTTGTTGCTCATTTGCCGGGATTTAATTGTTAAATCGTTGTTCCCTTGCCGGGATTCCTATATGTTGTTGTTTATTTCCCTTGCCCTTGTTTGTGATTATTGTTTGGGCGAGGAAGATTGTTAAAGCACGAAGGGTGATGCAGTGCATTGTTTGCTATTGTGAGGAAAGAGTGTAAAGCACGAAGGGTGATGCCGTGCCGCACGATCTACCATTCCGTGCCAATTCTATTGATTATATGTGAGGAAAGAGAGTAAAAGCACGGAGGGTGATGCCGTGCACATTTTATTACTCTAATTGCTTTGGTGAGGAAAGAGAGTAAAAGCACGAAGGGTGATGCCGTACACATTTTATTATTCTAATTGCTTTAGTGAGGAAAGAGAGTAAAAGAACGAAGGGTGATGCCGTGTACGTTTTCATTATATTATTGCTTGGTGAGGACGAGTGTAAAAGCACGAAGGGTGATGCCGTGCACTTGTCTTTGATTTTCCTGATTCTTGCTGATAATTGAGTTATGTTGTCCTTTACTTTTATTTACTGATTTTCTTGTTGTTATCGGTTCAAGTGCATTAATTGTCTTATTCCACTATTACTGTGATTCTTTGTGTCGGCATTTTCCTTTATTGTGTTACATGTTATTATTGGCTCGAGGTATCCTTGCGCAATATTATGCCTTGAATTTATGCTATAATTGCTACATGTTTATGTGACTTAATTGCTACTTGACATTTAGCATACTAAATATTAAATTGCCTATTTGCTCCTTAAAGTCCATAATTAATTGCTACTTGTCATTACTTGTTTTCCTCAGTGAGTCATAATTATTGTGTACTTGTTGTCTTATAAATTCGTATTAATTGTTGCGTTTGTTGGAGTAAATTTCATCTGGAAGAACTGTTGACTTAATAAATTGGGAGCGGGTGGTACGCCTACCACGAAATTTAATGAAATGGGAGCAGGTGGTACGCCTACCACGAGATTTAATGAAATGGGAGCGGGTGGTACGCCTACCACGAGTTTTAAAAAAAGAGCGAGCGGGTGGTACGCCTACCACGAGATTTAATGAAATGGGAGCGAGTGGTATGCCTACCACGAGATTAATGAAATGGGAGCGGGTGGTACGCCTACCACGAGATTTAATGAATTAGGAGCGGGTGGTACGCCTACCACGAGATTTATTTATGGGATCGGGTTGCACACCTGCAACGAGATATATACTGACAGTGAAATCTGCTTTTATTTCCCTTATCCGTGTTAGAGTTAAATTATTGATGTTCTTCATTATTTTCTTGAAATTCTGTATTATTTGCTATCCCCGCAGCATGTTCCCCTCCATTTAAAATGTTTGTTCTTGTTATTTTCCCGTTGTATATATATATATATATATAATCTATATATATATATATATATATATATATAACTGTACAAGTTTATGTGCTAGTCCTGTCTAGCCTCGTCACTACTTCGCCGAGGTTAGGCTAGGCACTTACCAGCACATGGGGTCGGTTGTGCTGATACTACACTCTGTGCTCTTTTGCACAGATCCAGGTCCCGGACAGCAGCAGTAGCTCGGGAGCCAGCCTTCAGCCCACCGAGACTCCGAGGTAGCCTTGCACGCGTCCGCAGGCCCGGCGTCTCCTCTATCTTATATTTTATTCAGTTATCTCATGTTTTCGAGACAAACAGTGTTATATTTCTTTCAAATGATTGTATTTAGTACTTTTAGTAGTCCGTGGATGATGTGACACCAGTTCTTGGGTAGAGGCACATGTTGAATTCCGCATTATTGTTCAACTTATTTAATTTAAGTCTTCCGCTTTAATTTCATATTCCGTTGTCATTTAAATATTTAACGCTTGTTGTTATGTTGATATAAGGATTTAAAATGAATAGGTAGGAGTTTATGATTTGTGGCTTGCCTAGCTTCTACGAGTAGGTGCCATCACGACCCCTGAGGGTAGGGAAATCCGGGTCGTGACAAGTTGGTATCAGAGCTCTAGGTTACACAGGTCTCACAATTCACGGACAAGCTCAGTAGAGTCTGAGGGATCGGTATGGAGACGTCTGTATTTATCCCCAGAGGCTACGGAGTTAGGAAAACTTCACACTTGTTCTTTCCTGTCGTGCGGTTTTATTTGTCAAATGCTAAATTGAAACCTCTACTCTTGTCTCTTCGCGAATGGCGAGGTCATATACCGCTTCTTCAGCTGAGCAGCAGCACAGACCAGTGATAGATCAGCTACGTCTTCGGAGGCTTTGTGGAGGTTGGATAAGTTTCACCAAGCTCTTCACTACTACATTCAGCGGTGCATCTACTGAGGATCCCCAGGATTATCTAGACAGCTATCATGAGGTTCTCAGGAACATGGGGATCGTGGAGACCAATAGGGTCGATTTTGCTACCTTTCGCTTGTCTGGATCCGCCAAGACCTGTTGGAGAGATTATTGATTGGCTATACCAGTTAGGTCACCAGCTTTGACTTGAGAACAGTTCACGCAGCTATTTCTGGAGAAGTTTCTCCCCATCACTCAGAGAGATGTCTATCGGAGGCAGTTTGAGCGTCCCCAGTAGGGTTCTATGACTGTTACTCAGTACGAGATCAGATTCATCGACATGGATCGTCATGCTCTTATCATACTTCCCACCGTGAGAGAGAGTGAGGAGGTCCAGCCCGCTCAGTTAGCTAGAGGTGGAGGTATAGGTATTAGAGGTGGAGGTAGAAGTATTAGAGGTGGAGGTAGAGATGCTAGAGGTGGAGGTAAAGGTATTAGAGGTGGAGGTGCAGGTATTGTTCTGGTTTGTGGTAGAGAAGCTTCGGTTTTATTTTGCGCCATATCTGGTCATGCCTAGTGATTCTGTGCCCATTGTTCGTGAGTTTCCTAATATTTTCCCTTCAGACCTGCCGGGTATGCCACCCGACAGGGATATTGACTTCTGCATTGATCTGGTTCCGGGCACTCAGCCCATTTCTATCCCGCCATATCATATGGCCCCGCCTGAATTGGAAGAGTTAAAGTAGCAGTTGCAATACTTGCTTGAGAAGGGTTTCATTAGACCCAGTGTTTCGCCTTGGGGTGCACCGGTGTTGTTTGTTAAAAAGAAGGATGGGTCGATGCGAATGTGTATTGATTACCGGCAATTGAACAAGGTTACAATCAAGAATAAGTATCCGCTGCCGAGGATTGATGATTTGTTCGATCAGCTTCAGGGTGCCAAGGTATTTTCAAAGATTGACTTGAGATCTGGCTACCATCAGTTGAGGATTAGGGCATCCGATGTCCCTAAGACAGCTTTCCGCACTCGGTACGGGCATTATGAGTTCTTGGTTATGTCATTCGGGTTGACAAATACCCCAGCAGCTTTCATGGACTTGATGAACCGAGTGTTCAGGCCTTATTTGGACTCGTTCGTGATAGTCTTCATTGATGATATATTGATATATTCCCGCAGCCAGGAGGAGCACGAGCAACACCTTAGAGTGGTTCTTCAGACTCTGAGGGATAGTCGGTTATATGCTAAGTTCTCGAAGTGTGAATTCTGGTTGAGTTCGGTTGTATTTCTGGGTCATGTCATATCAGCAGAGGGTATTCAGGTGGACCCAAAGAAGATTGAGGCAGTCAAGAACTGGCCTAGACCAGCATCAGCTACTGAGATTCGGAGTTTCTTGGGGTTGGCAGGCTACTATCAACGGTTCGTGGAGGGGTTTTCATCTATTGCAGCCCCGATGACCAGATTGACCCAGAAGGGTGCCCAGTTCAGATGGTCAGATGAGTGTGAGGCGAGCTTTCAGAAGCTCAAGACAGCTCTGACTACGGCACCGGTGTTGGTTTTGCCCACAGGTTCCGGGCCTTATACAGTTTATTGTGGTGCAGCTCGTATTAGACTTGGTGCAGTGTTGATGCAGGATGGCAAGGCTATTGCCTATGCTTCGCGGCAGTTGAAGATTCATGAGAAGAACTATCCGGTTCATGATTTGGAGTTGGCAGCCATAGTTCACGCATTGAAGATTTGGAGGCATTATCTGTATGGTGTGGCATGTGAGGTGTTCTCGGACCACAAGAGTCTTCAGTATTCGTTCAAGAAAAAGGAGTTGAATTTGAGGCAGAGGAGGTGGTTGGAGTTGTTGAAGGATTATGATATCACCATTTTAAATCATCCGTGAAAGGCCAATGTGGTGGACGATGTTTTGAGTAGGAAGTCAGCGCATTTCATTCCTGTGGCAGTCTCTTATTCATCCGAGAGGTTAGCTGAGATCTACATTCGGGAGATTGTTCGTCTTCATGGTGTGCCCGTATCTATCATTTCGGACCGGGGCACGCAGTTTACCTCGCGCTTCTGGAGAGCAGTTCAGCGAGAGTTGGGTACGCGAGTTGGGTTGAGCACAGCATTTCATCCCCAGACGGACGGACAGTCTGAGCGGGCTATTCAGATTTTGAAGGATATGCTCCGAGCTTGTGTCATTGACTTTGGAGGTTCGTGGGATTAGTTTTTGCCTTTGGCGGAGTTTGCCTACGACAACAACTACCAATCGGGTATCCAGATGGCTCCTTATGAGGATTTATAGGGTAGGCGGTGTCGGTCTCCAATTGTGTGGTTTGAGCCGGGAGAGGCTCGGTTGCTGGGTACAGATCTGGTTCTGGAGGCCTTGGACAAGGTCAGGATCATTCAGGATAGGCTTCGTACAGCTCAGTCCAGGCAAAAGAGTTATGCAGACCGCAAGGTTCGAGATGTGGCTTTTATGGTTGGTGAGCGGGTATTGCTCCGAGTGTCGCCTATGAATGGCGTGATGAGATTTGGGAAGAAGGGAAAGCTTAGCCCTAGTTTCATTGGTCCGTTTGAGATTCTTGATCAAGTGGGAGAGGTGGCTTATAGACTCGCTTTGCCGCCGAGCTTATCAGTCGTGCATCCAGTGTTTCATGTGTCCATGCTTCGGAGGTATCACGGCGATCCAGCCCATGTGTTAGATTTCAGCACTGTCTAGTTGGACAAGGACTTGTCTTATGAGAAGGAGCCGGTAGTTATTCTAGACCGGCAGGTTCGTCAGTTGAGGTCAAAAAGTTTCCCTTCTGTTCGTGTCCAGTGGAGAGGTCAGCCTCCTGAGGCATCGACCTGGGAGTTCGAGTCCGATATGCGAAGCCGTTATCCTCATCTTTTCCCCGACTCAGGTACTTCTTTCTTCTGTCCGTTCGAGGACGAACGGTTGTTTTAGAGGTGGAGAATATAACGACCCAAAGGGGTCATCACCTGTTTTTAATTGAATTCTGTGTCTCCGAGGCCTTGAAAACCTCATTTAGAGTCACCTCGATTTGCATGCGTAGTCCGGGCGCGTAGCCGGAAAGTTTAAATATGAAATTCTGTGAAAAATGCTAAGTTTTGATGTTAAAATGAATAAATTTGACCTTGGTCGACGTTTGGATAAACGGACCCGGACCTGTGATTTGACGTTCCCGAAGGGTCCGTAGGAAAATATGGGACATGGGCGTATGCCCGAAATCGAATTCCGAGGTCCCAAGCCCGAGAAATGACTTTTTTTAGTAAAATTGTTTTCTGAAATTGTTTAAGGAAATTGGAAATGAAATCTGATTAGAAAGCGATGGTATCGGGCCCGTATTTTGGTTTCGGCGCCCGATACAGGTCTTATATATGTTTTAAGTCCTTCCTGTGAAATTTGGTTGAAAACGGACGTCGTTTGACGTGATTCGGACCTAAATTGGAAAATTTGATGTTTTATGAAGTTTGAAAGAATTCTTGGATTTTGAGGTTTAATTCGATGTTTTTGATGTTAGTTTGGCGATTTGATCGCACGAATGAGTCCGTAGGATGTTTTTGAGGTTGTGTGTATATTTGGTTTGGAGCCCCGAGGGCTCGGGTGAGTTTAGGATAGGCCACGGGTGCATTTTTAAACTTTGAAAAAAAATCTGGTATTCCTGTTCTGCAGTTTTCGCATTTGCGAAGCAGGTGTCGCAAATGCGAGCTCGCAAATGCGAGAAAGGGAATCTGTCCAGCTGATCGCAAATGCGACCAAACAGTTCGCAAATGCGGAGCAGGGTCTGTCGCAAATGCGACATTTTTGGTCGCAAATGCGAAGCCCCTCATTTTGTTCAGTGTTCGCAAATGCGAACTTCACTTCGCAATTCCCACATCTGAGGGTCGGGGTTCGCATTTCCCATATCAGAGACCTGCAATTTTCTATACTTAACTGATTTTAAGTCATTTTTCACACCATTTTCAAAACACAACTCCTTTGGGCGATTCTTCCAAGAACAATCTTCTTCCAAATCAATTGTAAGTTAGTTTTTACTCATTTCTTTCAATCATTAACATCTCTTTACATGATTTCAACCAAAAAATCAAAGATTTTCATGGGGGAAATTGGGTGTTTTGGGTAGAACCTAGGTTTTTCAAAAATTGGGGATTTGGACCTCAATTTGAGGTCCGATTTCAAAACAGATTATATATTTGAGTTCGTGGGGGAATGGGTAATCGGGTTTTGGTTCGAACCTCGGGTTTTGACCACGTGGGCTCGGGGGCAATTTTTGACTTTTTGGGTAAAACTTTAGAAAACTCATTTTCATGCATTGGGGTTGATTCATTTAGTGTTTATTGATGTAATTAAGTAATTTGTGATTAGATACGAGAGAATTGGCGGTGGAATCAAGGGGTAAAGCTATAATTGAGACTTGAGTTGTGTTCAAGGCATCGAGGTAAGTGTTTGGTCTAACCTTAGCTTGAGGGATTAGGAGTTGAGTCCTATTTGCTATGTGATAATTGTTGAGTACGACGTATAGGCATGGTGACGAGTATCTATACGTTGGTGTCAAGTATGACTGTGAGTCTTATATTGTGATTTTCATGGTTTCGTTGTATTCTTCATGCTTTGGTGATGATTTCTAGTTGTTGTGAAAAGTTTGTGGAAGGAATTGAGACCTTTGAACATTTTGGAGCATTGGCTCGAGTTATATTATGAATTGTGAAAGTATACGAGATGATTGAACCTTTGGAGCATTGGTTCAAGTGGTAAAGTGAGTTATGAAGTACAAGTGAAAGATAGAGAAAGAGTTATTGAAACGTTCCCTTTCCGGGATTGAATTATTTAATTGTTGTTCCCTTGTCAGGATTTAATTATTTACTTGTTGCTCCCTTGCCGGGATTTAATTGTTAAATCGTTGTTACCTTGCTGAGATTCCTATATGTTCTTGTTTATTTCCCTTGCCCTTGTTTGTGATTGTTGTTTGGGTGAGGAAGAGTGTTAAAGCACGAAGGGTGATGCCGTGCATTGTTTGCTATTGTGAGGAAAGAGTGTAAAGCACGAAGGGTGATGTCGTGCTGCACGATGTACCATTCCGTGCCAATTCTATTGATTATATGTGAGGAAAAGAGTAAAAGCACGAAGGGTGATGCCGTGTACATTTTATTATTCTAATTGCTTTAGTGAGGAAAGAGAGTAAAAGCACGAAGGGTGATGCCGTGCACGTTTTCATTATATTATTGCTTGGTGAGGACGAGAGTAAAAGCACGAAGGGTGATGCCGTGCACTTGTCTTTGATTTTCCTGATTTTTGCTGATAATTGAGTTATGTTGTCCTTTACTTCTATTTACTGATTTTCTTGTTGTTATCGGTTCAAGTGCATTAATTGTCTTATTCCACTATTACTGTGATTCTTTATGTTGGCATTTTCCTTTATTGTGTTACTTGTTATTATTGGCTCGAGGTATACTTGCACAACATTATGCCTTGAATTTATGCTATAACTGCTACATGTTTATGTGACTTAATTGCTACTTGACATTTAGCATACTAAATATTAAATTGCCTATTTGCTCCTTAAAGTCCATAATTAATTGCTACTTGTCATTACTTGTTTTCCTCAATGAGTCATAATTATTGTGTACTTGTTGTCTTATGAATTCATATTAATTGTTGCGTTTGTTGGAGTAAATTTCATTTGACTTAATGAAATGGGAGCGGGTGGTACGCCTACCAAGAAATTTTAATGAAATGGGAGCGGGTGGTACGCCTACCACGAGATTTAATAAAATGGGAGCGGGTGGTACGCCTACCACGAGATTAATGAAATGGGAGCGGGTGGTACGCCTACCACGAGATTTAATTATTGAGAAATGGGATCGGGTTGCACGCCTGCAACGAGATATGTACTGACAGTGAAATCTGCTTTTATTTCCCTTATCCGTGTTAGAGTTAAATTATTGATGTTCTTTATTATTTTCTTGAAATCCTGTATTATCTGCTATCCCCGCAGCATGTTCCCCTCCCATTTAAAATGTTTGTTCTTGTTATTTTCCCGTTGTAGATATATATATATATATATATATATATATATATATATATATATATATATATATATATATATATATATTATGTGGTAGTCCTGTCTAGCCTCGTCACTACTTCACCGAGGTTAGGCTAGGCACTTACCAGCACATGGGGTCGGTTGTGCTGATACTACACTCTGTGCTCTTTTGCACAGATCCAGGTCCCGGACAGCAGCAGTAGCTCGGGAGCCAGCCTTCAGTCCATCGAGACTCCGAGGTAGCCTTGCACGCGTCCGGAGGCCCGGCGTCTCCTCTATCTTATATTTTATTCTGTTATCTCATGTTTTCGAGACAAACAGTGTTATATTTCTTTCAAACGATTGTATTTAGTACTCTTAGTAGTCCGTGGATGATGTGACACCAGTTCTTGGGTAGAGGCATATGTTGAATTCCGCATTATTGTTCAGCTTATTTAATTTAAGTCTTCCGCTTTAATTTCATATTCCGCTGTCATTTAAATATTTAACGCTTGTTGTTATGATTGATAAAAGGATTTAAAATGAAATAGGTAGGATTTATAATTTGTGGCTTGCCTAGCTTCTACGAGTAGGCGCCATCACGACCCCCCGAGGGTGGGTAAATCCGGGTCGTGACAGATTAGTAGCTCTAGTATCAATTATCCACCTATCATCAATTATAATAGATAGGAATGAAAAGATACCTGCTGTTACTGGTTGAGCAGAGCCTGTTGTTTCTTCATTCACTTTACCAAGCATCTCCAAAATTAGTTGATACTGTTCTGGAGTAAAGTATGGTGCTGAAAGAGGTGGTGCTGCCAGCTGAGTTTGGCTACTTTCACCCTGGTTTCCTCCACTGTTGTTACCTGCAAAATTAGCTATTGAAAATAGATCCTGACTGCCAATAGTATGCATCAGAGATCCAGAACTATTATTTCCTGCAAAGTTAGTTCCAGAACCACTATTATTTCCTGCAAAATTAGCTGTAGGAAATGAACTTCCCTTCTTTTTGTGCTTGAAATCAGCAGGGTAACCATTCAATTTAAGGCAGTTCTCTTTAGTATGCCCTTTGTAGTTGCAGTAATCACAGATGTGATTAAAGTTTTTCTTAGATTTCTGATGGAATCCACCTCTAGTAGACCTAAGAGCATTATTATCAGGATTCTCTACAGGTACTCCCGTATGTGCAATTGCCCTCTAGCTTTCCCTTTCCATAATCATAGAGTAAACCTTGTTAATAGAGGGAGCTAGTATCATTATGAGTAGCTGACTTCTAGCTTGCTCATAAAACTCATTTAGTCCCATAAGGAACTGCAGAAGCTTCAACCTTTCCATGAACACAACAAATTCACGCGATTTCTCACAGTCACACCCAGAGACTGGAGCTATACTATCAAACTCAGCCCAAAGCAGTCAAAATTTTGAGAAATAGGAAGAGATTGAGCTAGTACCTTGATTAATTGTAGCAATGTTCTTATGAATCTGAAAAATTCTAGAGAGATCAACCTTGTTGAGCCTCTCTTTTAGGTCATTCCACACAGCATTGCATTTGAGGAGTAAACAATTTCACTGAGCAATTCGGGCGATACACAGTTCATTATCCATGATAGCATTGTGGCGTTACTTCTCTCCCATAGATCTACTAGATTTGGACTCCTTGCTTACAAGTGCCGTCTATAAATCCTAGCTTATTTCGCCCTAGGATGGCAATTCTCATTGCTCGACTCCACACCGAGTAATTCTCCGGACCTCGAAGTTGTAGTGAGATCAGAATTGCTCCAGAATTATCATTTGAATTAAGAAATAGAGGATGATTGTGACTTAGCTTCTCAGGAACCTCATTGTCAATTTTCGCCATTGTTGAGCTTCACCTGTAGGTGCAGAACTTTGAGAGCTAGCGATTGGACTCGAACTAATTAGGTACACAACTGAGCGATTTAGGTTCGAGCAGTAGGCTCTGATACAATGTCAAGTTTATCAATGGATGAGAGTGAAGAATGATGAAGTAATCGAGAGAAAAAGAACATAGGAAAACTTGGAGAGAAATCTAACTGATTCTCATTTCTTCTGCATACTACAGTAATGAGGTATACCTCATATATATACATATCTCAACTAACTAACTAAGCCTACTTTTAACATAAATAATCAACTCATTAACTAATTAACTAACTAATACACAACAACTTGCTATGCTCTCAACAATTTTGATACACCTTCATACACGCTACTATACTGAATTTATAACAGGATTATTGTGCTCTCTTCCATAGTATCTCCTGTTTGACCCAAAATTTGGATCCGGTCAACCAATTAGATTTCAATAAAATAGAGTCAAATCTTAGCTAATATTAATATCCAACAGACAAAATAAGTGATTTTGTAATAGATAATATGTATGTTTGACCGAATGGCAATAAATATGGATAACACTAACGATATTCAACGACCCCAAAGGTGGAAGATAACATTAAATAATAATAAATAGCAATGAATGACATTTATGTAAATAAGAATGTACAACTCACTCGAAAAAGGGGTGAGATTTGTGGATATTCTTTCTGACAATGATGAATGATTGACGAGCCTTCGAATGTTCAAGTAGTTCTTGGATCCACAGGAAAAGTTATGCAAGAATCTTAGTGAAAAGGTATTTCTCGTGTGAAATAAAGCCATATTCTCTCTATCCAGTCAATGTGTTTTCTTACAAGTGAATATCTTATATCCCCTATCATTGTGTCTCTTTCTATATATTTATAGGGAACACATACCTAAAAATCCTAATAGTATAGGTACAGACAATATCTACTAGAATATTCTCCTTTGTGTCTTTTTCTAAAACTAGCTGTTATAACTCTGACTAAGATGCTCGACCTCGACATTGATCTACGATGACTTCTCGACCTTGGTCTTCACTGACACTTCGACCGCACCGTCCACCTCTTAAGGAATCACTTCGACCTCGGGCATGTCTTTATCAAAGTCGTACTGGCGATACGTGGCCGTCCGCGAGTGCCTCCTCAATGTTAACATGCTTTGATCATGTCAGAGGTGATTTTTGACCCATACATCTCCATTATCGATTAGCTCCAACCAGTAAGAATCTCTTTCTCTTCTGTAATACTTATGCTATTTTCCTTACTGTATTACCACAATTTTCTGGTCCTCTATTATCAAAAGTTCAATAACGTTGGGTTAATATAATTATTTGTGTCCTGGATAGAATATAAATTCAATTGCTTAGCCTATTAATATAAATAAATTTTAGGTTAAATACTCAGTACTTTTTATATCGTAACATATGGCTTCAGTAGTGACAGCGACACTGAACTCTATCAGGATTGCAAAATTAATCTTTAGTTATGCAATAAATAGTTTATGATTTCCATGCATAATATGCACCAATCAAAATGGCATGGAGGGCCGCTATGACATCAACAATTAAATTTTAAATACCAAAATACATATGGGATTACCAATCAAGTGAGGAAGATAATCCTGAAACACAACAAATAGAGAAACTTTTGTGGTATACTAGTTTTCAAGACTCTGTTGGTAATCAGAGGCACGTGCTTAAATAAGCAGCCATCCTGTAACCCCATAGTTGGTTAGAATCTAAGAGTCCGACCTTATCTAGGAAAGCTTATTAAATATTGTACCAAATGTTATTAATTTAATACATATAAATAAAATGGGCCGTACGTAAACTTAATGGAAAATCTAACCATTGCGACTATATATAATTAAATGCATTAGCTCAGTCTCTTAGCTTTCAAACAGCAAATACTAATATTGTTTCATTAGTAGTGTCGTTGCAGTGCTTACAACAACGAAATGGGAGAAGACGAACAAAAGAACGAAATCGTGATAAGTTCCAGTCTCTCCAACTCCAATAGAATCCACTCCAATAGAATCTATTCCGATGATCATCTGACTTTAACTGTTGAAGTTCCTGAAACTCATCATCAGATTGGCCAAGGTAACAAATTAATATGCTTTGATGAAATTACGTATTTTATTGTTGGAATTTAAAAACCATTTTATAGCACCAATTAAAAGATCAGACACTGAGCTGAAGTGTGTGTGTGTATATATATATATTCCAAAGGGTGCAAGAGCACGTACCTTCGTTTTCTCCACTCTAAACTCAGAGGCGAATCTAGGATTTCTAGTACATGCGTGCACTACTAAAAAAATAGAGAAAAAAGTGTATCTAATGGGGTTTGATCCCTATGCCTCTTGGACAATAACTCAACATTCAACCAAGTACACCATTCAATTAATCTAATTTAATCTAACATGGGTGTCAACAGTTAATATTATACTAATTTAAGAAAATATGTACATAAAATATCTACTTTTACGGAGAGACCATGGGTTCACGTGCCCCATAATTAAGCCTATAAATCCGCCCCTGTCTAAACTAGTCGCTATCTTTCTTTAAAATAAAAATAAAAAGTTAGTATAGGAGTACTATATTGGTTTCTTCCATTGAACTCACTAGTCTTGGTAAGAGCTATGGTCATGGTGTTTTTAAAAACAAATTGTAACGCCAAAAGGATTGTTCAGCCCTTTACTTAATGCTTGAGTTGCTAACATAATACTACTAGAGAAAATTATATTGATTGAGAGAATACTTGCTCGTACCTGTATAGTGTAATTAGTGCATGACATGTGTCTTTCGCTTGAACAATAGTTTAGTTAATATATACGTATGTTAAGCTAAGTTAATCTATGATCACTTATACTAAATTAACATTGTTTGATGTATGCTTTGAATGTGAATAAGCTTTTTTTCCCGGCTGATTATGTTATTGAGGAGGCTTATCTTTGGAGTCCAAGCAAGAACAATAGAAATATGATATTTTTGTGCCACTATTAATTTCTTGACCTCGGTAATAGATATTTTGGAGGAAAAAAACCCATACATGTTATAAATAGAATTTTATTTATGGTGAATGTCTATATTTAGAGAGATTCTAGGGTTCATTGCTTGGTGGCTAAGTCACCATTTCCCTATAAATAGAGGGTTCTATTCCATTGTAATTCATCCCAAATCAATAAGAATTCTCTCCCTCTACTTTTCTCTGCAATTCTCTTCTTCTTCATTTATTGTTTTATAACACGTTATCAGCACGAGACTCTAACCAATTGAGTAGAAGATTTGGGATTGAGCATAATGATTGTCAATTATTCCATGAACTTCCTTCATGATTAAATTCTGGATTTAAGGTAAGTATTTTACCGTATTTTTTCTCTTTTATTCTATACTTCGATTTTAAATACAAGCAAAGACAACAAAGTTTGATTATAACTCTAATGGAGTTTGTAAGAAATTATAACCACCTGAAGTGGTAAAATTTCTATGCCTTGCCATGATCAAATTCATGTATGATTGTGGGCAAAGAATTGAAAACCCGTCCTATTGAATTTGCTCCATTCTCATTCCCTTAAGAGAATGTGATAGCAGTATGTGAACCGTGAAGGTATCAATGGATGTGGACGTGGTATTAGACGAAATTATAATCGTCAGCATTGTGATAATGAGAATAATAAGGATTCTCAAAATAATCCTTCACTCTGTGAAAGTAATATTTGTCATCCATTTGACATGATATTTTATAAAGCACATATAGATGATTATGGTCCATTCATGATGTGAATGTGAAAACATCTGATTTATGAATACATATTTATTCTTGGAAGAATATGAATGTGCTAGTGGTAGTGAATATACCATACTCACCTCTAAAAGGAGGTTTGAGATGATATAAGAAAATAATGTCATTATTATGGCATGAATGGTCATTGGTCACGTACCTATTGTACGCCAAAATATTTTGGCATTGTGATTGTTAAAGAATAACAGTAATGCAAGAAACAGATCTTGCATATAATTTTGACCATGACTATAATGGTATAACTTTCTCTTTAAAAGAGATATTCACCATATGGGTGTTGATGAATATGTGGTACTACAAAATTAATTGAGAACTCTGCAAGAGCCAATTATACTATTTTGGAGAAACACAATTAATTACCAATAAGGTATTGTGTTGTAGTAAGTCTCAAAGAAACTTATTCAGTTTTCAAAGTATACGCGAAAGCGGTTGATTATATTGAGACTATATATAAAGGAAAGATTTAATATCTTCTATTACTACAACTTGTAGCGGGGTATGATGTATGTGAAAAGCTACCCGCTTTATTCTCCAATTTGTACTACATAAACAAAAGAATACCACAATGAAGTGGATATTTATTGATATAAAAACCCATATCATAATAAACTTGGAGTTTATTCATAATTGCACACATCATGGTGTAACCTGAAGTTTATCAATATTGATAATTTATCCAGTTGGCATAATTGGATTAGCCGTGTTAATTCAAGTATGATATGCAAAAATAAAAGAGAATTCACATGGGTAAATATTAAAGAACTAGAAAGTTCTTTACGAATTCTCTTACATTGCTTGTTCTCATTAATTAATAGACCAATTAAAATTGGGATTGAATCCCATGAATGCTGGAAGTATCAAAGGTGAATATGGGCCCATTCACCTGCCATGTATACCATATAAGATGCATCTATAAGATGGTTACATGTGCGATTATTAATAACCCGCAACATGGTGTTTGCGAGGTAACTTGCTCAATAATTTAATTTCGAGCATAATTTCCAGATTTTCTATTCAAGAAGTTCATCTTGATAAGTTGGTTTACATCACCGTTCGTTTAGCAAAATAATTTATTAAGTGTCTCTACTTAATAGCTAAACAATTGCTTATGAGAACAAAGTTATCTATATCAGTTTGATATACGCTATATACGAAAGTATATTATTTTCTCCCCTCACAAGTGGTTCAGGGTCAGGAACCAAATAATTCCATCTTATTATCATTGATGTGCGGGGTATATTTTGATTAATACCATAACGCAAAAAGATGAGTTCTTAATGTTGAGGAAACAAGTTAGTTTTTCTAACATGAGGGGGAGACATGATAAACAGTTGAGAAAAAGTTACGTGGAATGAATTATCATTTGTACATCTAGATCCTCGAATAAGATAATATGAACTTCAAGTTCATAAAAGGATATTTCATTTGCAATATATTGCAAAGCATGGCATACGCATTTGCTGGCCCAAAGAAAGTAACTATATTCTCATTGCAAATGCTCATATTAAGTCCTAGAAGGACAAAGTCTATAGTACGCTTAAAGCATATAGACAAATCGGTTTCAAATCAACTTCTTGATAAAGAAGATGAGCAAATGATCATAATAAATGAGTCAAGTGATCTAGAAGATCATATGACATAATGCTTCATAAAATCTCAAGAGAGATTCAGGTACCTGAAAATATGAATGAAGAGATCTCTATGTTATGTCTTTATGAAAAAAAAAAGGAGGTTGGAACCGATATAAAATATTCGTCGACGACATCTATGAAAGCGCTAAATATATATATGAGGATCTTAAGTCTGAAGAAACAATTCGAATAGAATTTGTTTCATACGAAAGACATATAGTTTTGGACATGCAGTTTAAACACTTGAAAGTATAAAGTCAATGGTATGTGCAATCAGTTTTCGATATCCTATATGTCTAGCATGACATGAAAACTTGATGTAAATCTAAACCCTATTTATAGGGCTTATTGACTATACTTATATGGAAATCCATGAATGATTTAAAATGCTGATAGCATATGCAATTCTTGGAGAATTTTTTGGTCACGAATGACCACATCCTAAGTGCAATTTGTGCACAAAGGTATCTTGCTATAACTACAAGCATGATAATGTGATAGCGAGGATTTTCAAGGTGCTCTGATTTGTTTATCAAATATCTACCAAAGATCTTTTGAAGATGGTGCACAAGATTGGAATGCAAATGCTTAAGGATGTGAAGTGATGCTCTCATAAGGGGAAGTTAATACGCGTTGTACTCTTTTTCCCTTACAAGGTTTTGTCCCACAGGGTTTTCCTTGCAAGGTTTTTAACGAGGCAACAAAAAGGCGTATTATTAGATATGTGTACTCTTTTTCCTTCTCTAGAATTTTTTTTCCCATTGGGTTTTATTTTAGTTAAGGTTTTAACGAGGCACATTATCTGTTGAATAGACATTCAAGGGGGAGTGTTATAAATAGAATTGTATTTATGGTGAATGTCTATATTTAGAGAGATTCTAGGGTTTATTACTTGGTGGCTAAGTCACCATCTCCCTATAAATAGAGGGTTCTATTCCATTGTAATTCATCCCAAAAATCAATAAAAAATTTTAAACACGTTGGGAACTACCCTTTCTTCTGAGGTTGTTTCATTATTAATGAAAAATCTAGTCCTAAGTACTCGACGTACCCAGCGGATTTGCCTATAAAAAGAAACACGCTGGTAGGGCTGGGCATAATTTGGTAAATACCGAATTATCGTATCGAAATTGAAAATTTTGGTATTTGGTATGCGGTATTTTGGTATTTGGTATGGTATTTGGTTTTAAGTTTTTAAAAAAATTGGTATTAGGTATGGTATTGGTATTTTAAAATAAAATACCGAAATACCGATACCGTACCAAAATATATATTATATTACACAAAACATATTATCAATTATAACATAAATACAAAAAATCTAAAATTTCACTTTCCTTTATCCTCAAAGTTCATCAATTGATTCTAAACAAGTAACAAGACATTTCTAATGATCAAATATTCTTTTATGTACAATTTTCTCTATTTGGGTCGATATTTGGTAGTTTTGGACAAAATTTTTGTCAACAAACATTTTCAGTTTTGTATTTTTGAGTACTTTAATTAAGAATATTAAAGTGTATGGCTTTATGCACTAGTTAGTATTCAAACCGAATAAACCGAAGTTACCGAACCGAATAAACCGAAACCGAAAGGAGAAAAACCGAACCATACCGAATTTAATTAGGTACGGTATTGGTATAGGATTTTAAGAAATCGAATACCGAAAATACCGAACCGAAATGTCTAAATACCGTACCGTACCGACCGACGAACACCCCTACACGCTGGGGTACAATTTTCCTTATGCGTTGGAGTTTCAAAGCACGTCAGGCGGAAGTTTAGAGCACGCATCAGTTATAATGATCCTTAGGATTTTGTCATACTATTTTGATGGATCACCAAAAATTTTCAATATTGTGAAATTTTGTGCCAAAATCATGACAATCACCACAATATTGTTTCGTGTTTTAAAGTTCTGCCTAGTATGCTTTAAAAATCTGGCGCAGGACTATTTTTATCAAAATATTTTTTAATGGGGTCCAAAATATATGTAAACTTTGGTTTAAACCTAAAAAAAAAAAAAAAAAAAAAAAAAATCTCTAGTTTGTTATTTTTATATCTCTCATGCTGTAAAAATTAATATCTCTTGTAAAAAAGACATAAAACTAAAAATAAATTTATTGTGTTTCGCATTTACCTACAACTATGTCAATAATCGACGTCTTCACTAACTGACATCTCCACTAATACGGATGGAGTATAAGACCTCATTTATTTGTACTTAATTAACGAAGGTCTCTAATCTTAATTATTCAGATCTCAAATATTATGTGTGTTTGTTTTTAAAGTCTGAATCTCAATCATTCAGATTTTAACATTAAATGTGTTTATTTTTTTAACTTCACAACTATTTAATGAGTTTGAATAGGTATATATGATTAAGATCTATAACAAAGACTAATTAATTTCATTAAGATGTTATCATCCATATTCATTACTATCTGTCGTCATCGCTTACCATTATCAACTACCATCACCGCCATCATACTCAACCATCATCACCATCACTAGGCCTCAACCATAGCCGCCACCACTACCACCACCTACCATCCCTGCCACCATCATCCTCAACTACAACCACACACTCGCCACCTTAACTACCACAACCAACCACTCCATCACCATCAACAACCATAGCCGGCACAACCCACCATTATAAACTACCACACCTCAGCATCACCTTCCTCAATCACAACCACAACCACCATCACCACCCATCATTAAAACTATCACTACCTACCTCCACCATCCTCAATCATAATCGTCATCGCTACCAATCACCACTAGCTATTATTCAGAATCACCACCATTGACTAAAACTACCACCAAGCACCGCCTCTAGTCGGCATTCACAAGCGCCTCCATTAGCCATCACCACCATCAACTATATATATATAAACGAACAAACAATCTTAATTATTTAGAATTCAGATCTTAATGTATTCAGATTTAGATGTCTTTAATATTAAAAAAAATAAATGAGGCCCTAAGCCTCGTTATGCGCTTCCATAGCTGGAATTTGAGTTTTATGAAAACACAAGGGGTTCGGCAGTGTGGAGAAGCTGGATTTGTCCACACTCACTAGTGTTGAATTTGGAAACGAAGATAATTATGTCCAACCTTTTCCGCATGATACATCTGCGGGCTATTTTTAATTTAAGTGATTAAGTACGCGACTATCTGGGTTAGTTTTTCTTCAAATTATGCACTGCCTCCATTCTCACCAAAAACTAAAAATTAAAAAAGAAGAAATAGAAACAAGTGAGTAACAGATAATTATCCCTGGGCAGTCTGATTATATGAAAAAAATTGTTATAAGTGTACTTCGGAATATCTCGGCGAAATTGATAATTTGCGGAAGAGAATGAATCAAATCATCCAACATAAAATAGTACCAGATCTTATTGATATTAATTCAATGTGTGGGATTCCAACTTACATAATATAACAATAAATTCTACTTAGATGTTCATACCTGAACCAACGCCTACACTTACTATATTCATTCCCAATATGACAATAAGAACTTACTGCTTTCTTCTTTTTCCCAAAACAAGAAATCACGACTGAAATTATTGGTCGACAGTTATTCGCACATTGTATTGAATGAGGCTCTTTTAGCACAGCCTAAACACTTCGTTGATGGGAAAGAAAAGGAGAGGATAGATGAAGGAAAGAACTGTTAACAATAATAACTAAAAAACTTGGTGAGTATTATTCTCACTATACGGAATTCCCAAGCTTGAGACCGTGATATCGCCTAATACCCACTTGCGCTAGGCATGCCAACGTGAATAAAGTAATTAACCAATTTTTAATATTCAATACAAAGTGATGACATTTAGCGAGAAATAAGCTCAAAATTTAACACAGAATGAATAAAAGCAATGCGATACTAACTATTCTCAGAAATTCGGAGTCACAAGTACATAAGCTACTAGAATGCTACATACATGGTCTGAAACAAGTACAACTGTTTGAAACTAGATAAACAGTAGGATAGATAAAGAAGGGGACTTCGGGGCTGCGGACACCGTGCAACTACACCTCAAGTATCCAACTGTGGCTGAATCCGAGCAGAAAAACCATTGGAAGCCGCTAGGATCAGCACCAGTATATGCACAAGAGTACAGTGTGAGTACAACCGACCAAGTGTACTGCGTAAGTGTCGAGCCTAACCTCGACGAGATATTGACGAGTCTATGACAAGACACCTACATATAACGGGGAGGGGACATGCGAAAGGGGAAATATCATGAGAACTACAAGCATGAAATCGCCAACTAACATCTTCCGAGATAAATAACAATATAACCAAGTAAATCACCAAATCCGAAAATCAATTAAGGCAATAAAATAAAGATGGCACGACATCACCGTTCGTGCTTTTATTCTCGTACTCACCAAGTAATATCATAAATAAAATGGCACGATATCATCTTTCGTGCTTTTACTCATCGGCACGATATCATCCTTTGCTCTTTTACTCTCAAATCTCTCAATATAGGATAATGAATGTAAATAAGGCACGACAACACCCTTCGTGCTTTTCTCCCTTCCTCACGAAGCAACAATACAACTTCGGATAATAAAAGCAAGACGAAAAATAATTTCATTTCAATTATAGTGCCATGATATCAAACTCAACTTTCAAAATATCCAACATCTTTGAAATAAACAATAAATACGAAAAGAATAATTAGAAGAAGTAATAATCTGATCTAAGCATGGAAAATATAGTCAATGAAACAATATAATATACAAAGAAACAATTTACAGCCGCAAGCTTTAACCCAATGACAACACACAGATACTCGTCACCTCACATATATATTGTCCCCCACACATAATAGTTAATACACGTAGCAAGTAGACCAACAAGTCCTAATCCCTCAACTCAAGGTTAATCACGATACTTACCTTGCTTAACAACCAAATCAAGGCACAATCACGGCTTTTCCTCTAGAATTAGCCTCCAAATCAGTCAAATATAGTCAATTATAGTTCAAATAATTCAAAATAAGCTTTAGAAACTACCCATGAGTGAAAAAGATTCAATCTTTAATGATCTCAAAAAAAGTCAACAAAGTCAATCCCGGACCCGCTTGGTCAAAATCCGATATTCGGACCAAAACCTAATTATCCATTTACCCCCAAGCCCCGATTATGTAATTAGTTTCGAAATTTGACCTCAATTTGAGGTCAAAATCTCAATTTCTCAAAATTTCCAATTTCTACCTAAATCCCTAATTTCTACCATGAAAAAGCTTAGATTAAATGTTAAAATCAATAGGTGTTTATGGAAATGTAAAGAAACAAGTTAAAATAGACTAACCAATGAAGTTGGAATGAAAAATCTCTTCAAAATCGCCTCTAGGCCGAGCTCAAACTTGAAAATGGTACAAAATGACTCAATCCTCCTTTTGAAAGTTCATAACACTGGGCATCAGGTGTTTTTCGCGTTCACTAAGTAGGTGACGCGATTGCGAAGCGCAGCGGCCAAACAGGCCTTCGCGTTCGCTAGATACCCACCGCGTTCACGATGGCCTCACCTCCTGGCCTTCGTTTTCGCGAGCCTAGGCTTGCGTTCATGAGCCTAGGCCCGCGTTCACCTAGAGTACTGCCCAGCCTGCTCCCCAGATGCCACAACCCATCGCGTTCACGAGGTAACAGTCGGGTTCGCGAAGGGTAATTAAACCCTCCACTGTTCCGCGTTCGCGACCGTATCCTCGCGTTCGCATAGAAAGAATCCACCCCAACCCTAAGTTCTCCCTTTGCGATCGCGAGAGTAGCTTCGGGATCGCGAAGCATATGACATCAGACACCAGAGAACAGGTGAAAGCGGCAACTTTTTAAGTTCAAAATGGTACGTAGCCTATCCGAAACTCACCCGAGCCCTTTAGGCTCCAAACCAAACATGCACACAAGTGTAATAACATCATATGAACTCGCTAGCACGATCAAAATACCAAAATAACACTTAGAACTACGAATCAAACATCAAAATGCATGAAATCTTCAAAGAAACTCAAGAACTTCAAGAATCACAACCGAGCGTCCGAATCCTATCAAACCAACTCCGATTTGCACTAAATTTTGCAGACAAGGTTTAAATAGTAAAATGAACCTATACCGGGTCCCCGAATCAAAATCCGAACTCGGTAGCCATAAAGTCAACCTACGATTAAACCTAGGAAATTTTAAACCTTCAAGTAACTATCTTTCGACACAACACGTCAAATTAAGTTAGGGACTTTCGTATTCAATTCCGGACATATGCCCAAGGCCAAAATTACAATACGGCCCCTCAGGACCATCAAAATACCGATCCGGGGTTGTTGACATAAAATATTGGCCGTAGTCAACTCAAGTTATTTTTAAAGCCAAAAATCATATTTTCTTCAAATTTTTATATAAAATCCTTTCGGAAAAAAGACATGGACTGTGCATGAAAATTGAGTAATATTAAATGGAGAAAATAAAGGTATCGGAATACGGAAATAAGGGCTAGAACTCAAAATGACCAATCGGATCATCACAACTATCCAAGACCATATAAGAAGACCGATCCCAACACTCTGCAGGGCAGGGCCTACTAATTGGACATGAACAGTACTCCAATGATTCAATTCAAAGTAGAATTAAAATGATTCTCTCCAGGTTTCTGTTGTTACAATTTCATCCAGAATATCAATAGGTCTTCAAGTTTGATTATATGTCCACCACTAGTTTTTGGCATGTAACGTGTTGTTTAGCTCCTATAATTATTTCTTTCGATTTAGAGTACATGTCCTGTGTATTTGTATGAGCATTATCAACAGCAACTAGTGTATGCAATACACTATCTACCTCCATCGAACTTTGTCCAGGATCCTTTTTCAATATTAATTTTGTCTTCCATAGAATTTCTAGCTCATTCAACATCCCCCTTCTTGCTTAAATATTAGAGTCTACAGAAACGCATGACCCCAAACATTTTTTGGTTCAAGACCCTGGATGCAACAAGAGCTTTTTTGATGCAACTTTTGCCATTTCAACATATTTGTGAACTCTGCAAGTAGAAAATACTGCAATCCAGATTAAATAATATCTGGCTCTAAGGGCATACATCTATTTACAAGTCTCGTCCAATCAACCAGCTCTCTAAATTATCCTATTCCTCATCAAACCACTAAACGAAGTATTGCAAGACCCTGCATTCCTCCAACATTTTCTCAAACAACACCAATGCCTTACTTACCCGCCCAATTTAACAACACCCAAGTATCAAAACGTTCCGTACACACGCATTTTGAACTTTGTTTCTTTCAGGATTTTCAACAAACAATTGCAATGCAAAGTCTGTTGACCCAATCTGCACACATATTTCAACCAAACAAACCCTCACAAATATATATGTAACGCTCTTCTTAGCCAGGTTCACAATCTCAAACTTCTGTTTCGGAGGTACGCTCAAGGCTGGTGAAATTGACAGAGTGGATACAAGAACAGAATATGAGCAAATGTGTTTGAATATACTTGTGTACTGAAATTAATCAAATGTGTCAAATTCAAATAGAAGAGTTTTAGATGGGAAACCTGATCAATACTTGCATGAGAGTGCATAGATTAGAGTTAGGCTATTTCCCATTTTCTTATGTTTTACATTCTTCACCATAGAGTCCATAATCATAAGCACTTCAATGGAAAGCAGCCTCTTCATCTGGCTTTCTCCGGTCCCAACCATTGACGTTGCAGATGCACTCATTTCAGATTTTGATGTCGAGTTACTCATTATGCCCATAATTTTCTCGCCCATGTAGGTGCCACCGTGAACATCCACTCTCCGTTAGTCTTCTTCACAGCCTTTTGTTCATGTCTTCCCTATGTTTGTATTGAATACAGAGTGATATCGCGCCAATATGTAGCCCGCGTGACTTTGAACGAAATCACGTGCCTCTAACCAAATTTGGATCATGATATTACAACAGATAATTGTAGGAGTTACTGAAGAAAGAAAATGAGCACATGTCATGTGTTTCGTATATTTATCTGTTTGTCGAAACCGTTGTAATTTGTGTTCTCTGACTCATGTGTTTTGCAAAATGTAGATTCATCCTTTCAGGTGGGAGTTCTTCTGTGTACTGGTATGAACAGCGCTTACGCGCTAGGATATGCTGGTGCAGTCATGGTACCTTTGGGATGGATTGGAGGTGTGATTGGTCTGATGTTAGCAGCAGTGATATCATTATATGCTAATGCTCTGATTGCCAAGATCCATGAATATGGGGGAAAGAGGCATATCAGATATAGAGACCTTGCAGGATTCATGTATGGTACGAGAAAAATCACGAAAACATTATCAATAGATAGCCTAGCTCAGTATGAAATTTTGGTTTATTTGACTTAGTTAATTAATTGGAATGTCGGATGATGCAGGTCGGATAGCTTTTGTAGTTGTCTGGGGATTACAGTATGCAAATCTTTTCTTGATAAATATTGGATTTATCATTTTGGGTGGACAGTCGTTAAAGGTAAGATGTTCTATATTATGAGGATTTGTCATATTAATGGGCTAGTTTTAGCTTGTTGTTACTTTACCTAACCTTCCTCCTCTATTTGGGTTGGGAATCGGCAATGTGAGCAAGCTCATACAAGCGTAGTTACAATGAGAAAAGAATTTGTGTAGGCTGTATCTGCTAATTAGGTTAAGTTTTAGCTATAACACTATGTTTACTTTTTGTTCAATGTTTGCTAGGAGTCTTTCAGTCTTGTTAGAGATTTATAGACCAAATAAAAATATATAGGCTTCTAATGTAAGAAAAACTAAAATTTTGTAATATTGGACAATGACCGGCTTTAATGATGGAGCCACATGAACATTGAAGATTCATATAGCCAATTCGAACCTTTTTGAAATTGAGGCACAGTAATAATTGTTGGTTGTTATCATCGTCGTTAAAGGTAAGAAAATATCCTTAACCTTTTTCCTTGCCTTACTATCTTTGTGTCACTAAGATACCTGTGAGAGCTCGCCACAGTAATTTCAGAGTCTGGTCCCTCCTCATTCCTACTAAATCTCCTTTTTCTATTCCAAAAGGGGGTGAAGTTGAGAAAAAAAGAGATGATGAATAAGAGGAGAAAGGGGAGGTTGCTAGAAAGCTATAGACCGCAACTTGAAGTATTTGTTAAGATGAAATTGATCTTGAAATGTTACCTTGTTTGGTCAAGTGGTAGAAATGATTCTGAATGAAGGTATATGATTCACAGGCTTTCTATGTTCTCTTTAGAGATGATGATGGGATGAAGTTGCCCTACTTCACAGCAATCGCTGGATTGGGATGTGTTCTTTTTGCCATAGCTGTACCGCATTTGTCAAGTTTAAGGGCTTGGTTGGCGGCTTCAACATTCTTCAGTCTAGTCTATATCACTATAACCTTTGTTTTATCTCTTAAAGACGGTATGCATGTCTCTCTTTCTCCCCCCCCAGTGTGATCTGACTACATCAGAAGTGTGACATTAATTTATTGAAGTTTTATATATGCTCAATGTTTGTTCAAATATTAATGAAGGAACCAATGCTGTGAAGTTAACTATCACTGGGCTAATTTTTGCTAGTTATTGATATTCTTGGAGCCTCTTCTTTCCTGGTGTAATTTATCCGTGATATGAAAGGGCAAATACATAAAATGAATGTTATCTCACTAATTTTCTGTTGTCAGCTAATATATGAGAACAGAAGTTACTATACCAATTTGAATCTCTTTAGTTCTAGTAACAAAGATTAGCAACGTTAAAAAAATAAAATAATGTAACTGGAATCATGCCTCCTTCAGAGAATGGGATTTTTATTGGTGTCATCAGACAGTTTGAACTGAGTATTAAAAGGAAATGCTAGAGGGAGCTTGTCTGATTATTGCACTCAGCAAAGCAACTACCTAAGCATCCCCATTTCAACATTTTATCATATGCTATTAGACCTGCTATTAACATCACCTATTTCTGTTATACACCTGCTATTAATATCAGCTTTACTATATATCTGTCATAATAATTCTTCACATCCAACAATAAAGCCCCGGGGGGTTTAGTACCATACTACCACTATACAGAATCGGTACCACTAATAGAATTGGCGGTTCAGTTGCTCTCTGCTCTGCTGAAATACTGGGAAGAATATTTCGAATTTAGTAATGTGCTATTGGATTGACTTTAAGAAAAGCTTTTTTATTTTGGTTCCAATTCAATACTAAACGAGTCCGAACTAATTGAATACTTGTGTCAGAAATTCCTTGAATCGGTTTGCCATTTCCATAAAGGATATATAGCTTTATGTGAAATGTCCATGTCCAGTATCATTTCAAACTCTCTTGTCTAAGGAACTAGTACATAGTTAACATGCATCCTTCTCTTCTTTCCTAAATTGCAGGAATGAGTGCTCCACCTAGGGACTATGGCCTTCCAGAGTCAAAAGCAAGCAGAGCTTTTGCAATTATTGGTGCAACAGGAAACCTTGTTTTTGCATTTAACACTGGAATGGTTCCAGAGATCCAGGTATCTATATAAGCTAGAAATATAGGAGCCTTATGAACAGAGTACCACTTCAGCAATGTATTTGTGTGATGGACATTATCATTTTTAGATTTTTTTTAAACCATCATACGTCTCCGTGGATATACTCAGATATAAGAAATATATTCTTTTAATTAAGTTGAAGGATATTTAGATTATGACTATGAATAAGGCAATAAATCATTCTCCAGCCCTTGTATCACTCTTTATTCCGTTTTGTTGAGTGTGCCTGCCCCATTTCTTGTACTATGTAAATCTTATCTTGTCTTGTACTTGTAAATGACTTTTCACTTATTTCCTCTCAATCAATTTGTTTCTGTCTAGATTCTAACAGTATCCTCATATTTTTTGTTAAATCCTTTTTGTAACAGGCTACTCTTAGACCACCTGTTGTCGACAACATGTTGAAAGCCCTATATTTACAGTTTACTTTAGGCTCTGTGCCTGTTTTTGCCGTTACTTTTGTGGGGTATTGGGCCTATGGATCAAGCTCATCATCCTATTTGCTCAACAATGTCAGTGGCCCAGTTTGGGTGAAGGCACTAGCCAACCTTGCTGCTTTCTTGCAATCCATCATATCTTTACATGTAAGTATATCCCCACTTTGATCTGATGCTATTCCATCCTTTCTTGGTCTCAAAACGGAAAATTCAGCTCTGCTACTATGGCGGCTATATAATGGATTCAACTGAATCTGTTACTTTTGGCCTTAAACTATATGTATTACGAAAATAGATCATTTAAAATGGATACATATGATCACACTCATTCTGAACTCACCGACTCTAAAGGCTCCCTTTTTTTTTTGCATATTGTAGATATTTGCAAGTCCAACATATGAATTCCTGGATACCAAATATGGATTCAAAGGAAGTGCAGTCGATTTTCGGAACGTGGTATTCAGAACAATAGTCAGAGGTGGTTATCTAGCAATTACTACGTTATTGTCAGCTCTGTTACCTTTCCTTGGAGATTTCATGAGCCTCACAGGTGCTATCAGCACATTTCCACTCACATTTATTCTCCCTAACCACATGTACCTTGTTGCCATGGAAAAGCAGCTGGCTTCACTACAAAAGAAGTGGCATTGGCTAAATATTGTCTTCTTTGGTTTCGCATCTGCAACTGTTTTAGTAGCTGCGTTCAGGCTCATTGCAGTGGACTCAAAAACTTATCATATGTTTGCAGATCTGTAACTCTTTATGTGCTACTTATATGATGAAAATGTTTTGTTCTTATTTGGGGACTTCAAGTATTTTTCTAGTAATGACAAACTTTTCAATTGAGACATGCGTTGGGTAAAAACAAGCAGTAAACAATGCATGACAAGGTAGCCGCGGAAAATAGCCAAGTCAAACTTCCCCAATTTATTTGAACCAAGTGAAGATAAACATACTCACGTACAAACATATCCGGGCAGTATATCAACCAACATCAAATATAGGCAAGTGAAATAATCAAACACACAAGACACCAAGACTTAACGTCAAGAGTAAGAACCACGGTACCTCCAACCCATAAAGCTCCACAATATCAATCAACAATAGTTACAAATTTTTTCCAAATTGATGACAAAGCAAGTGCCAAACCAAGAGCAACAATAGAAACAAGAGTGCACCAAAGCAATTGAAGAAAAGGAGAGAATTCACCCAAATATGTGCTACTGTTCAAGCCTCCAAAACTGAAAATACAAACCTTCAAATCCAATCTTCACCGTTGACATCCAAGAATTATATGTTAAGAATGCTCAATTTAAATTTGAGTACAATCCACTGGTTAACGAGTAGAAAAATGCCATTTGAACTGGACTGCCTAAGCAGAAATTTTCTGGAGTGAAAGAGCACAATTTTTCTTCAAACCCTTCAAAACAACTACTCTCTTATTTTTCTCTCTTGTTATGTTCAGACCTATATAGGTCTTATTCATTTGTTTTTTTTTAAGATTAAGACGTCTGAATCTGAATACACATCGGAATATCAAGATGTGTATTAAAGATTAAGACATCTGAATCTGAATACACATCTGAATATATTAGATGTGTATTAAGATCTGAATAGAAATAATTAAGACTGTTTGATTTTTAACATCTGAATGTATAAAATTTATCTTTATTTGAAAATTAATAAACATAAAATTCAAATGAAATACTCACTAATCTATATTCTATCAATAAAATATACAGTTTTTTAAAATATGATAGTTGTTGGTGGTGATGGCTAACGGGTGAATGTCGACTAGAGGCGGTGGTTGGTGGTAGTTTTGGTTGATGATGGTGGTTCATGCTAGTAGCTAGTAGTGATTGGTAGTGGTGGCGATTATAATTGAGGATGGTGGGGGTGGGTGGTGATAGTTAATAATGGCGGTTGATGGTAATAGTTGTGACTAAGGAAGGTGGTGGGTGGGTGGTGGTAGGTTATAAGATGGGCAGTACCGGCTGTGGTTGTTGATGGTGATGGGGTGGTCAGTTGTGGTAGTTGAGGTGGATGAGTGTTGATTGTGGGTGATAATGATGGTGGTCGGAGTGGCGGGGATAGTGGGTGGTGATGGTTGGTAATGGTGGCGGCTATGATTGAGGATGATGGTGGCGTGGTGGTGGTGGTGGTGGTTGAGTATGGCGGCGGCGGCGGCATGGTGGTAGTTGATAATGGTAGGCGGTGGCGGCAGTTAATAATAAATATGTGATAGCATCTTAATGAAATTAAGTCTCTGTTATAGATCTTAATCATACAGACCTATTCAGACCCATTAAGTGGTTGTGAAGTAAAAAAAACAAACACACTTAATGATTAAGATCTGAATAATTAAGATTCAGACTTTAAAAATAAACGCACTTAGTGTTTGAGATCTGAATGATTAAGATTCAGACCTCCATTAAGTGCAAACAAACAATAGTGGGCCTTAGGTCGAAAGTGGTCTAAGACCAAAAGACACTATAAGCATTTAAATTTTATTGAATTTAAATCCATAAAATAATTTTGACCATATTAAATTCAAGACATTAGTCCAGACAAATATAGTGTCTTGTAGATTGGGCTAATTATTTAAATCCAATATGTATGTGTTGGGCTAGTCCATTTAATTGGACTACAAATTAAATGATAAGCCCACTTCATTAGCCCAAGGTTCAAATAGCTATTTGCCCATCTTAGAGCACAAACTCATGTCAGGTGTCAGGTGATGTGGCAATCCAAGTCAAAAGAACGAGCCAAAAAAATCATGCCATATGTCAAATGATGTGGCGATCAAGATAAATAAATGAGCCAATAAAATCATGCAGTGTGTCAGGAAAAGGGTGGCATACCAAATCAATCAACAACCAATAGAGTTCTGCCAAGTGTCTCGATAGTATTGGTTAGTTCAAATAGACCAATAAAATCGCAAAGCCACACCACTCCCTATAACTATGAATAGAGGCCTTCATAAAGCTAGAAGACACGAGAATTAAGAACAAGAAGCAAGCAGAGCTCGTGGATCAAAGACTGCATTTTTCTCTACAAGCTACAAGTTCAAGTTCAAGAACGAAGGCAAATCAAATACCAAGGCGTTCAAGATCAAATTACTTGTTCGTGATCAAATCCAAATTCAAGAAAGAGATTCAAGATCAAGCTTTACAAGCCCTTTAATCAAAATCAAAATCAAGCTCATTAAGATACTTTACATTCTTGAAGAATCAGAGGAATACCATAGAGATTGTAACACTCATTATTTATTGAAATCAAATACTACATTTGTTACGTAATGTTTTAGTCTTGATTATTTATTTTTCTCGGCGCGAAAATTTGTTGTTACAAATTTCTGGCACGCCCAGTGGGACAATCTTTACCTTTCATCTATTCAATTAAAAAATTTTAAGAACACTGAAATGGATCCTCAGAAGATCAATTTCAAATCCATTGCGTCTAAGGCAGAATTCAAGTTTTCATTTGATGTTGAAAACTTGTTGGATGTTACTATGGAAAGTGTAGGACCTGTCATTAGGAACAAAGAAAACTTATTGGGACAACAAGCATTTCAAATGCCGTCTGCATCAGTTCCTTTCTTTGATTTTCGATCCTCAGAGGGGGCAATATCATTTTCGACCGAATTGGTAGAAAGAACGAACATTGTTGGAATTGTTGAAAAGACATTAGCTCTACTTAGCCCTTTTAGATCCAAGAATCTTATCATACAAGATGATCATGCTGTCTTTATTACTGGATCTGCTCTAATCACTCCATATGAGTTGTTTCACTTAAAGTATGGTGTAAGAGAAAACCCATGCTTTGCTCCACCATCAACAATAGTTATCCAAGTAATGTTGACTAACACTTCAACAATTAAAGAACAACTCGCAAATTTAACAAAGGCAATTGAGGGGTTAACAAAGCATATGCAAGATCAAGATAATCAAATTGTCAAGATAACAGGTGGAGGTGAAAGCATGATGGAGGGATATTCAAGTCATGCACCTAAAAAACTCCTTATGATGCAAGATAAAGGAGACTCATCTGCAAGGCAGACAATGACTCCTAAAGAATTTCAGATTTCATCTGATGGGGTTATTCTCATTGACCAATTAAAAGACTTCATCATGGGAACCATCAAAGGTAAGTACTATGTCGCTACCAAGGTTTCTCTCGCATATGCGAAGCCATACACTACGAGAATTGATAGTTTGAAGATGCATGCAAGCTATCAACCCCCAAAATTTCAACAATTCAATGGTAAAGGAAATCAAAATCAATACGTTGCACACTTCGTCGAAACTTGTAATAATGCTGGAACCTATGGAGAGTATCTTGTCAAGCAGTTTGTACGCTCCTTAAAAGGAAATGTTTTTGATTGGTACACTGATCTAGAGGCTGAATCCATTGATAGCTGGGAGCAACTTGAACATGAGTTCCTCAACCGTTTCTATAGCACAAGACAAACTGTAAGTATGGTTGAACTAACCAACACACGTCAATGAAAGAATGAACCAGTCGTGGATTTCATCAATCGATGGAGAAATGCAAGCCTCAACAATAAAGACAAACTTAGTGAAGCTTTTGGAATAGAAATGTGTATCCAAGGAATGCACTAGGGACTTCGCTACATCCTACATGGTATCAAGCCTAAGTCTTTTGAAGAATTGGCTACACGTGCTCATGGTATGGAGTTAAGCATGTCTTCAAGTGGAAATCAAGGGCCACCTGTTTATGAACCTTGCAAAGTGAAGGATAATTAAGAAATAAAGAAAGGAGGAAAGTTTGTAGGGAAGTCTGAGTCTTCGAAAGCAAGGAATCAATGAATGTTAATGCCTCGCCATTAAGGTTCACTACAAAAGTGAGTAAGAAGCAAAGTGTGAAGACAAGTCCTTACATGATAAAGGTGGCTGAAAGTTAACTCTGAAGGAAATCCAAGCAAAAGAGTATCCATTCTTGGACTCTGGTGTTCTAACAATTTTTGAAGAACTCCTTGAGTTGAAAATCATTGAGTTACCTGACATGAAGCGATCAGAAAAATACGGAAGGGTTAATGATCCAAATTATTACAAGTACCATTGGTTGATTGGCCACCCTAGTGAAAAATGCTTTATCTTCAGGGAGAAAGTCATGGACTTGGTCGTTGAAGGAAAAATCTTGCTTGAGGATGAGAAGGAAAGTTTGAATCAAGTCTATGTCATTTTTTGTTCACTTGATCCCATTGTCATTTGCAATTTTGTCAAAGTACATGAATGTGATGTCATCCACACTACATCATCACAAAATATGATTGTATTTGGTGACTTTGAACCTATCGATATGAGCAAACCGTAGCTTATTCCTATAATGAATAAAGTAATAGTAGAGGAAAGATCTCTAGAGGAAAGTGAATCACGTGGTGGTCAAACTGATGATGAAGGTTGTAATCTTGTGACTTGGCAGAGATACTGCAAGACAAATTCACAAAATGAGTCAAGTAAGAAATTGACTAAGGGAAAATGGTGAATACCCAAGAAGAAAATGATAAAGAGAATTGGAAGAAAACAAAAATTGAGAAGAATCAATATCAAAGCCTACATCGTCTAGTGATACTGGATGAATTCATGCCAAGTTGGTTACACACACAGGCTTCTTGTGAAGATATCGAGGCCTCATGTTGTAAGGTAGATGAAGAAGAGACAAAGAAGGAAGATCCATCGTTTTTTCCACCTCCCTTGTCTGAAAAACTTACCGGGCATCTATTTGAAGAAGTGGACACTTGTGATGTGAAAATCACATTCACTAATGATGATCTTTTTCTTGGTGAAACACACCATAATTGTCCTATTTATGTGGGATTCGTGAGTGAGCAGAGAGTAAGTAGAATTTTGATTGATGATGGATCTGGCGTCAATATTCTCCCAATTTGTACTGTCAAAGAGCTTGTCATACCTATGCATTAACTATGTGAAAGTCGTTTGTTAATTCAAGGATTCAATCGGGGGGGGGGGGGGCAAAGAGCTATAGGGGTTATCAAATTGGAAAATATGGGGGGATATGCGTTCGAGTGCATGGATGCACGTGATAGATGCAAAGACCTCAAATAATATCCCGTTAGGAAGGCCACAGATACACGAAAATAAAGTGGTTTCATCCACCTACCATCAACTCTTAAAGTACTGTGAATATGAGGTCGAAAAGAAGATAGTTGCTGATGATAAGCCCTTTACCGAGGTTGAATCATACTTTGCCGATGTAAAATTCTACTTAAAGAATCATATCTCAAAAGAGGTTAAGGTTGATGATGTGATTTTGACCAAAAGTGTTGCAAAGAAGGTTGATGTCATAACTGGTAAGGAAAATATTATGGTTGAAAAAGATCAAGTGCTTTATGATAGGAACAAGATAAATGAGGCATATTCAAGTAAGAATGTAACTCATGTACTTCGCTATGTCCCAAAGGCAAGGAAGATTGAAGATCCATATTCTGAATTACAAGGTAATGTGTTTGGTGACTTGACCCTTCCTATGAAGCAGATTGATGCAATTAAGTCATCTACGAAGTTTCTTAAAGGGTTTTTCAAATCATCAAACCACAATTAACTTATAAATCTAGCACTTCCTATAAAGCGCACAATTGAGGGCTTTGACCAAAATGCCTACAAGTTGCTGGCAAAAGCTGAATATGACACTAATGAGCCATCCAAGTTGGGAAAGCTCCCTCTTGAAGCTTCTAAACCTACTCAGAAGTTGACGATGGAGAGAGGGTACCCCCCTGAAACAATCACGTGAATGTCTGGGTTACAAATAACCAGCGCCAATCCGTATCTCCATAAAAAGAGAAAGTTGTAACTACATTGCTACTAAAGAAGAGTCCATGACATTTAATGAGAAGCCTGCTTTGTTTGATCGACTTACAAAAATAAAGACCTCAGTCTTTGATATGTTGATACCATTGAAGAAGGAACACATGCATCGTGGAAGTAATAAAAGGATCTAAGCACCTGCCTTCACTAAAAGGGAGATTTGACCACATATTGCCCGAGTCCGGTTCCTTCTACAATGAGGTGAGAGACAAAACTTGTAGTTTCATGCGGAAAGGTACTCAAAGTAAAGGTTCATACTATACTCCACACTAAAGAACATGAAGAAGATGAAGAAAGCGTGGGGTCATCATATCATATCACCATTCACAACGAACAAAATACTTCATCTCCTACGGAAGTCGAGCAAAAGTGGCTTGATATTTATGTTTGTCATCACATATATTTCAATGATGATGATCCTCAAGAGGATGAAGACGCTAAAGATACACCACTTGAGCTTGCAGAAGGGGTGAAGACAATGGTTGATGCACTAAAAAAAGTCAATCTCGGAGCTATTGAAGATCCAATGCCCACATATGTAAGTGGCTCTCTAACTGATGATGAAGATAGCAAATATATTGAGCTACTTACGGAGTTCAAAGACATATTTTCTTGGAGTTACAAAGATATGCTAGATTAGACCCCAAGGTGGTTGTTCATCATCTTGAGGTACTCGTCCTGTGAAGCAAGCATAATGTCGCTTCAAACCTAAACTGGTTCCCTTGATTGAAACTGAAGTTAACAAGATTACTGAGGCTGATTTCATTTGTGAAGTTAAGTATCCTACATGGATTTCAAGCACCGTCCCTGTAAGAAAGAAGAATGGCCAAATCCAAGTTAGTGTTGACTTTAGGGACCTAAATAACGCTTGTCCTAAGGATGAAATTCCTCTTCCCATATCGGAGCTCATCATTGATGCCATGACTGGATATAAGGCGAGGTCTTTCATGGATGGTTCGTGTAGATATAATCAAATTCGCATGGCACCGAAGGATGAAGATCTTACCGCCCTTTGCACCCCTAAAGATATATACTGCTACAAGGTAATGCCTTTTGGTTTTAAAAATGCTAGTGCTACATATCAATGTGCCATGCAAAATATTTTTGATGACATGGTTCATAAAAACATGGAGTATTATGTTGAAAACCTGGTGGTAAAGTCAAGAAAGAGAGATGATAACTTACAAGATTTGAGGAAGGTATTCGAACGACTTTGGAGATACCAACTTAGAATGGATCCGTTGAAGTGCGCCTTTGGAGTTACTTATGGGAAGTTCCTCGGTATTATTGTTTGACATCGAGGTATCGAAATTAATCAAGCTAAGGTAGATGCTATCTTGAAAATTCCCAATCCTAAAGATATTCATAAATTTAATAGCTTACAAGGTAAGTTGGCATATCTTAGAAGATTTATTTCGAATTAGGATGGAAGATGACAATGTTTTAGTGGCCTCACGAAGAAAGGGGTTCCTTTTGAATGAGTTCAAGCTTGAAAAAAATGCTTAAGCATTAAGTCCTATCTGATGAAGTCGCCAGTACTGGCAGCCCCCATACCTAGAAAACCATTAATATTATAGATTTCAGCACATGAAAGGTTAGTAGGAGCACTTCTAGATTAAGGAAACAATGAAGGAAAAGAAAATTCACTTGATTACTTGAGTAAGATGATGACGCCAAATGAGCTCAAGTATACACCTATCTAGAAGTTATGTTTGACACCTGTCTTTTCTTTTTTAGAAGCTGAAGCATTACTTCCAACCTCACGTTGTAGGACTTATCTCAAGGGCAAATCGTATCAAGTTTGTCATGTCTAAACCAGTCCTAAGTGATCGATTAGTGAGGTGGTACCTCTAATTTCAACAATTTGAAATTGTGTATGTTCCTCGAAAGGCGGTAAAAGGACAAGCGTTAGTAGACTTCTTAGCCGACCATCCAATTCTAGATGATTGGGAGTCGCCTGATGAATTGGTTGATGTAGATGTAATGGTCATCGAAATTCAAGCTCCTTGGAAGATGTTTGCGATGGTGCCATACATCGTGAAGGAGTTGGCGCTAGAATAGTGTTTATCATTCCTCAAGGGAATTTTTTCCATATTCTTTTACTTTGAAACTCTCCAATAATGTTGTTGAACATCAAGCGGCCATGCTTGGGCTTGAAATGGCTGTGGATATGAAACAATTACAACTAAAGGTTTTTGGAGACTCTAAGTTAGTGATCAATCACCTTTTGGGTAGCTATGAGGTCAAGAAGCCAGAGTTGGTACCATACCACAAATATGCTCAGAGACTGATAAGTTGGCTTGGAGAGGTAACTATTCATAACGTGCCGAGAAAGGAAAATAAGAGAGATGATGCATTAGTATCCTTAGCTTCTATATTATCCTTGCCTGATCAAACACAAGTTGCTGTTTTCCAAAGATGGGTAGTTTCTCCACCAAATGACTACGAAGAAGAATAAAGCAAAGTTGAGAATCTTGTTGTCGTTCTAGAGGTTGAAATTGAAGATTGGAGACAACTGTTAATCGATTATCTTTGTTATGGTATATTGCTAGAAAATCCTCAAAGGAAGACAGAAATCTGAAGGAAAGACCCTCGCTTTCTTTATTACAAAGATACTCTTTCCAGACGATCATTTGATGGAGTGCTCTTACATTGTTTGGGGGCTGATGAATCCCTTCAAGCCTTGCAAGAAGTACATTCTGGAGTATGTGGAGCACATCAATTTGGGCTAAAACTTCATTTTCATATAAAAAGAATGGGGTATTATTGGCAAACCGTGGTGAAAGATTGTTTAGATTACGCTCGAAGGTGTAAAGCTTGCCAACTCATGCTAACTTCATACATCAACCACTTGAAGTATTGCCCCCAACTGTTGCTTCTTGTCCATTCGATACTTGGGGTTTTGATGTTGTTGGTCCATTGCCAAAGTCTTCTAGTGGACATCTATAAATTTTGGCTGCAACTGATTACTTTTCTCGAAAAGTGGGATGAAGCTGTTTCTCTTAAGGAAGTAAAGAAGGAAAATGTGGCTAACTTCATTCGAATCAGTATTATCTGTCGTTTTGGCATTCCTCGGTATATACTAACGGAAAATGGTAAGCCATTTGATAACAAGTTGATGAATAAAATATGTGATATTTTTGGCTTCAAGCAACATAACTCCTCCATGTATTATGTTGCTATCAATGGACTTGCTGAAGCATTTAACAAGACGCTCTACAACTTGTTGAAAATGTGTAACGATCCGACCGGTTCTTTTGAGAATTTGCATTTTGCTTGGTTGTTTGAGGGCATGAGTATCTCTGTATGATGTATTATGACGTACGTGAATCATCAGTTTTGGTTTTCAGGTTAATCGGAATTGATTTGGAAGAATGATTCTCAACTAGAGGCTTTAAATTTGATAGGTTTGACCAAGTTTGACTTTTTATTAATTGACCTCGGATTGAATTTTTGATGGTTCTATTAGCTCCATTGGGTGATTTTGGACTCAGGAGCGCATTCGGATAGTGATTTGGAGGTCCGTAGTAGAATTTGGCTTGAAAGGGCAAAAGTTGGAATTTGGAATGTTTGACCGAGAGTGGACTTTTTGATATCGGAGTCGGATTTTGCTTTCGGAAGTTGGAGCAAGTCCGTAACGCCAAATATGAATTGTGTGAAAAATTTGAGGTCAATCGGACGGGATTTGATAGATTTCGGCATCGGTTGTGGAAGTTTGAAGTTTCAAGTTCATTAATTTTTGGATTGAGGTGTAATTCATCTTTTCGATGTTGTTATGTGTGTTTTGAAGCCTCGAGTAAGTCCGTGTTATGCTAGTGGGAATTTTTGGTATGTTTGGACATGGTCCCGAAGGGCTCGGGCGTGTTTCGAATTGATTTCAGATCATTTTCCTCCATGTTGTTATTGTTGGTTTCTGTTGCTACCTGATGTTCTGGTGTTCTTCGCCATCACGAAGGTCCAGCTGTGACCACGAAGTGTAATTTGTTCTGCTGTGAATTTGTTCTTCACGGACGCGATATAAGGGACGCGTTCGCGAAAGGTAAGTTGATTGTGTTCCGCGTTCGTGATGAGGCGTCGCGTTCGCATACAGCTAAAATTGAGGAAGTGAATAGCATGTCTTCGCGTTTGTGAAGGGTTGGTCTTGCTGTGCATCGCGTTCGCGAGGATTATGCCGCGAACGCATTGAGTCTTTTGTGCTGGTGTGATTTTGTTCATCGCGAACGCGATGGAATTGCCGCGTTCGCGAAAGAGGAGGCCTGGACAGATTATAAAGTACTATATTTTGAGGGTTTTAGTCATTTTAACATTTTTGGAGCGAAAGAGCTCCGATTGAGGCGATTATTGAAGCATTTTTCACCATATGACTTGGGATAAGTGTTCTCTACTCGGTTTTGGTTATATTCCATGAATCTATCTTCGATTTTAGCTTTTGGTTGATGAATTTTAAAGAGGAGATTGGGGGTTTTTGGCCTAATGTTTCATAATATGATTTTTTGAGTTATGAACATTGATTTGGAGTCGGAATTCAGTGAAACTAGTATGGCTGGACTTGTAATTGAATGGGTTGTCGGATATTATGAGTTTTGTCGGGTTCCGGGTTGTGGGCCCGGGTGTGATGGATTTGATTTAGGATTCGATCTTCATAATTTAAAATTGTTTTCTTGGGCTTTATTTGATGTATTTGAGTTGTTTTTGGCTAGTTTTGAGTCGTCCGGAGGTTGCTACGCGCGTTATGGCATTTTGGAACATCTTTTGGCTTGCTGGGTATCGGATTTGGCTTGTTCGAGGTAAGTAACTCTTCTAAACTTAGTATTGAGGGTATGAAACCTCGAATTACGTGTTGTGTGATTGGTACTGAGGTGACGCAAATGCTAGGTGACGGGCGTGTGGGCGTTCACTCTATAAATTGTGACTCAATTTTTTCTATGGCACTGTATAGTGGTCCTATTTTGTTAATATATGTGTTTTCACCATGTGATAAAGTAAATGAGCCGTCGATCATGCTAGATATCATGTTTAGGCTTTATGCCGATATTGCCGGGACCCATAGTGGTCGTTTCTTGCTGTCACCTTACTGATTTCATTGATATTTCGTACTCAATCATATTCATGCTTCATATCATATCTTAGTCTTAGTTGCTATTTATTGATGCATCATATCATTGTTGTCGGGCTAGTTTCATGACATTGAGAGCCCGAGAGACTGGAGAGATTGATGGTTGAGTGAGGCCGAGGGCCTGATTGTGTATTTATGGGATCGGGCTGCATGCTGCAGCATGTTGTCATTAATTTATGCCATAATTGGCTTGATATAGCGCTTGGGCTGTAGGAGCTCCTCCGTAGTTTGTACACACCCCTAGTGAGCGCAGGTACCTACTGAGTGCGAGTGTCGAGTGCCGAGTGTTTAGTGATTGTGAGGGCTGAGTGACTAGGAGGATTGAGTGAATTGATACTCTAAGAGTATGCATATGGTTCTATCACTGAGTCGCATCGCATTTGACATGCACATGACATACTGGTATAGAGATGCATTTTTCCTTATGTTGTACGGTACCACTTCATTCATGACTTCTCACATATTGACATATGGGCATTGAGAGGTATTTTACACTTGGTATCGGGAGAGAAAATGAAACATCATATTTACTATTGAAAGGATTTTTTGGAAAACTCACACTTATCAAACTTACTCGTATTTTTTGCCGATTTCGGTAAAAGTGTTGGATTTTCACTGATATACTTGAAAAGCGAAACTATTTTTCGAAAACTATGAAAAGGCTGAGCATTTTACTTCTGAGTTACTTATTTACTTAATTGCTTCACGCTGTTATGAACTGTTGTTGGCTATTGGTATTGGACCCGACCTATGTTCCAGCTCGTCACTAATTTCAACCTAAGGTTAGGTTTGTTACTTACCAGTACATGGGGTCGGTTGTACTGATACTATACTTTTGCACATTGTGTGCAGATGTTGGCTGCTGAGGTTGCTGTGTTCGATAGAAGCTGGGTTTGAAGATGTACCTGCGTTCCGGTTGTAGCTGCCTCTTTTTCATGATAGCCTTAAATTTATAAAAGCTTTGTTTATGTACTTCCAAATAGAAGATGTATTTATTTCATATCAGCTTTGTTAATTCTATTCTTAGAAGCTCATGATTTGTACTATCAGTCTTTGGGAAATGTATAAGATTCAGATAATTCCTTTGTTCAATTGTCTTATTAATGTTATTGAAACTGGATAGTTATTAGTTGGCTTACATAGCGGGTTGGGTTAGGTGCCATCACGACTAGTAGATTTAGGGTCGTGACAGATTGGTTTGAATGTGACGAAAAGAGTTTGATTGAGATGTAAATTGGTGCTTTATTTCTGTCTTGATTTAACATATAATCTCGAGTTATGGGTATGTTGGAAGACCTTTAATGTTGTTTAATTGTGGAGTGAAGTAGATTTTTCATGTCTTGTTGATGAGTTTAGAATCACGAAGATTAAGTGATCACGTAGTAGTTGTGATTGTGGAAGGGTATAGAAAGATGTCAATTTGAGGCTAAGTAGGTGGGTCATCTCCTGCGGGGTGTCCTGAGGTTGTGTGATCCCTATGTTGTGTTGTTGAGAGTCCCCTTTTACCAGTGAATTATATGTAGTGCAATTTGAGTCTGGGATCGCGTATGAGAGTTGGCTTGACTGTTACAAGGGTGAATGCGAGGTTTGCAGATGATTTGAGATATTAGATGGTTTGTGTTGTGTGAACTTACCAAGGATTCAGTTGAATTTCATTGTGGTATTGTGGCAGTAATGGTGTATGGATATTGTAGGTTATCATATGTTTTATTTCTTGGCTTTGATCCAAGAGGAGGAGTCTGCTATCAACGAGTTGATTGCATGGTTATGTGTTGTATTGATTTCAGTTTGAGTTATATTGTGAATCAGTTATGAATTGCAGAGGTCGCGATCAAGGGTGACTCGAGTAAAGGAATTCTGGATAAGGGATGTATTATGCTTTATGGGTATATGGGAAACATTGGATGATTGAGTTGTTATTCGTAAAGGATATAGTGACGATGGAGTAAGGATTCACTCGGTTACTTAGAAAAGTGGATTACTTCCTTGGGTGTTGTTTTGCTAATGAGGCATAGGTCATCGGTCCGTTTGATCTGTATAATTGAGATCTGAGTAGAGTGGAAGACTCTCAAGAATGGTTCTAATGGATGCAAGATTTAAATGTAAAAATTGGGAACTTTTAGGATTTGTATATGGTTAGAAACTGAGATATTCATTGGAGAGTGTTGGGACTCTCGGTATTTCTGTATCCTTATAGATTTTGCATTTCAGTATCAGGAAGGTGAAAGAACATCTTGAAATTCGCAGGAGGTCTATTCGGAGTGAGTATCTCGGTTGTGGTATTTTGGGGGTGCTTAAAAGAGCGTTCAGCAGCTTGTGGGCTTTAAGGCATGTAGTTTTATGCTAGGACCGATTGTGGTGAGTTCTGGTTAAGGGTCGTGGTGTTTTGGCAAGGAAAAGTGTCAACTTGAAGGCAATTAGAAAGAAACTCAGAGAATTAGGACAACTTGGTAATAGGTTGGATCAGCATGGTAATGGGTATGATTGGTTCTTTGGTTACTTATGATGTGGCAAGTCTCTATAGGTGTTTTGTGGTAATGCTCCTAGGTTTTTAGTGACCTATGTGGCTTGGTTGAGTCAGAGAGATTTAGTTCTAATGACTTGGTTATGTGCAAATAGGCTTCGAAGAGTTCTCAATAGTTTCTACCATGGTTTGAGATGTATATTTCCTACGGGTGTGTGTGGACATGTTGCTATTGTGATTTTCTCCTAGATGGGATCAAATGGAAAGTTCTTGGTTAATTGGGTATATAATATGCTTGTGCCTCTGGGTGGATTATGAGATTCTCGCACTTTTCATATGATTTCATGGTGTATGCGGTGTGTTGTGTAGGTTTGAGATTTGCATGTGTAAGGTCATAGTTCCGTTTCGTAGGGAAGGTCATGAATTCTTAGGCAGCATGGACGGTTTCAGAAGACTAAGTGAATGATACTACTATTTGGTATTGCTTGAGGAGAGTGTACATTTTAGAAGGCGCATTGTGTTTTGATTTATGGATACTTCATTGGTATTGTGGTACTCGTCTACTTGATCGACTGCTGATATTCAGATTTTTGCGATATGGCACGGAAGAATTTGAGAAGTATGTCTTGTGGGATGATCGTGTATGAGAGATGTGTTAGACATTCAGGCGGTGATGATGGATCAGATGTTGTGGTTCGTATGTTCTATAAATTTTGAGACTAGGAGATCTCAGGAGCAGATTGTTTCGTGGTTCTGGACTGTGAGAATGTGGAAAAAGCTAGTCAGAGGATGGTATGTGTTATGGTTGGATCATCGTGGACCTTCGAAGGGTTATTTACCTATTCATAGATGACTAGATTTGATTTGAGGGTCCATTAGTAGGCTCAATTGGGATATGTATTCTACACCGCGTCGGATTGGTTGGCTCCATACTGCTATTGTTGAGGGATGTGCCATTCGGTTGTTGTTGAGCTTATTTATGTTCCGAAATGACCTATGAGTTACTCTTCTATGCTGCGAGGAGCTGTGATTCGTTGGTTATATGCACGTACGGTGCGGTTCTATTTGGGCTTTATAGCAGAATTTGAGCGAGCTGAGTATTTGGGTGTCGCATGATTGATTGCACATTGGTTATGTTCTTTCGGGATTGTGTGGCACTGCGTCATTTGCTTCTTTGTGGTTATGGTAATGTATTTTGGGAACTTGATGTCGGATCGCACGTGGTTGTTGATTTTGAGCAAGTTAGCTTGAGGCATATGCTATGGACCAGTGTTTGGATGGGGCCATGCATTGCAGCAGAGTTATGTTGAGGTATGAACCTTTGTGTTGGATTCGTGTGATGGTCCTACGGTGTGTGATGGATTTTCGGCATTTCGTTGTGGCAGTACATGTTAAGCTTGCGGGACAGTTCTTTAGTTTGATTCATTTTTTATGATTTGAGTATATTGGATTGTTGCTTACTGGTGCACGGATTGCACGGGTTGTGGTTTTAGATTGTATTGATGTGGCATGTCACTAGAGTGATTATGTTAGATGAGATGAGGTCATCGGACCCAGAATGGGAGCTATCAGATTTGATTGTGGTATACTAGGAAGGATAATATCCGAAGTCGGCTTAGAAATTTGCTATAATCCTTATCGAAGGAGAGGGAGCTCCATGACTTGTCGATCTGATGAATGTTATGAATTCTGCATGTTTCTTTCATCATCGCTAGTGTACGAAGGTTTTAGAAAGAGGCATTGTTTGATATGGGGTTTATTACCTGTATTGGGTAATTTTTGAGCAGCTAATGTGATATGAAATTATCGCTATGAGTATTTGAGTTATCTGGTATATCATGTGATTACATCTTGGGTTATGGTGAAGGCTTGATACAACTTGTCCAGACTTATACAGTGTGTAGATGCGAGATTCTGATCTTATAGAAATTTCAGATGTTGGAAATTGGATTCTAAAGTTTATGGGCTAAGTTGAAGTAATGATTTTTAGTTATGTTGTGTTGTCAACCTATATAGGATAGAGTGATGTGGGATCACCCCCGTGTATGTGAATGGTAAGGCTAGACGGCGATTTAATGGCTTTTGGAACAACATGTTTAAGTGGGGGAGGATGTAACGGCCCGACCGATCGTTTTGAGCATTTTCATTTTGCTCGGTTGTTTGAGGGCATGAGTAGCTATGTATGATGTATTATGACTTACGTGAATCGTCGATTTTCGTTTTCAGGTTAATCGAAATTGATTTAGAAGAATGATTCTCAACTAGAGGCTTTAAATTTGAAAGGTTTGACCAAGTTTGACTTTTCAGTAATTGACCTCGGATTGGATTTCTGATGGTTCCGTTAGGTGTTTTGGACTTAGGAGCTCATCTGGATTGTGATTTAGAGGTCCGTAGTAGAATTTGGCTTGAAATGGCAAAAGTTAGAATTTTGAAAACTTTGACCGGGAGCACACTTTTTGATATCGGGGTCAGATTTCGATTCTGGAAGTTGGAGCAGGTCCATAACGCCAATGTGACTTGTGTGCAAATTTTGAGGTCAATCGGACGGGATTTGATATGGTTTCAACATCGGTTGTGAAAATTTGAAGTTTCAAGTTCATTGATTTTTGGATTGAGGTGTGATTCATCGTTTCAATGTTGTTATGTGTCTTTTAAAGCCTCGAATAAGTCCGTATTATGGTATGGCACTTGATGGTACGTCTGGACGTGGTCCCCAGGGGCTCGGGCGTGTTTCAGATTGATTTCAGATCATTTTCCTCCATGTTGTTATTGCTTGTTTCTGCTGCTACCTGATGTTTCTGGTGTTCTTTACGATCTCGAAGGTCCAGCCGCGATTGGGAAGTGTAATTTGGTCTGCTGCGAATTTGTTCTTCGCGGACGCGATATAAGGGACGCGTTCGCAAAAGGTAAGTTGATTGGGTTCCGCGTTCGCGATGGGGCGTCGCGTTCGCATAGAGCTGAAATTGAACTATTTTTATGCTCAACTCCATGATGGGCATGCGGCATGCGGAATGGTTCTGCGGTCGCGAACTTGACCGCACAATTGCCTTCTTTTCCCAAAAATTTCAACCAACTCTTCAATACATTCTACAACCCAAAAAGTCTATATCGTGCACATTAGTCAACCTCAGTACCACAAAACCTTAAATTCCTTGGCAAAATTTTACGGGGCCTTACAACATGACAAGATGAAATGGTTCGAAACCACCCCGAATTACACTCGAGGCCCCCGGGACCCCGTCCAATCATACCAAAAAGTCCCAATACCTTATCCAAAGTTATCCAAATGCTCGAAACATCACAAATAACATCAAAACCATGAATCGACGATCAAAATCCTTCTTTCAATTTTTAACCATTCAACTTCGACGAACGCGTCCAAATCACACTTAAGCATTCCGGAAGGACGCCAAATTTTGTGTACATGTCATAAATAACAATATGAACCTATTCCAAGGATCGAAATCCCAAATGGACATCGATAAGTCCACTTCAAATCAAACATAGGGAATTCTAAAACCTTCAAAATGCTAACTTTCCACACTGAGCGTCGAAACACTCCTAGACAATCTGATACCCACCCCAAACATACATCCAAGTACAAAATCATCATACGAACATGTTGCAACCTTCAAATACTGATTCCGAGGTCATTTACTCAAAATTCAAACCTTGGTAAACCCTTTTAGCTTAAAACTTCAAAATTGAGAACTTTCCTTCCGAATCAACTCCGAACTTCCCAAAATTGTAATCCGACTACACGTATAAGTCATGAATACATGAAGTTAAGCTACTCAAGGCCTCAAACTGTCGAACGACATGCTAAGCTTAAAACAACCAATCGGGTCATTACATTCTCCCCGGACACTGTATCGGCCTCAACAAATTATACCAAACATGATCATATACCCATGTTGAAATCTCACAATGCACTGCATAATTCGTATGCGCACAATAACATCCTCCAACCGTAGAAGCTGCAAATTCACTGACCTGATGCCCGTAGTATAACTCATAACACATATAATCCCTGTTCCAACCCTCGCAATACTGCAATGATGAAAGAGACGTGTAGAAACTCATAACCACCTGTCAAATCAATACCTCATGGAGTCTCTTCGCTTGACAAGAACCATTTCCTCTCATTGAACTGATAAGTGACATTTTCTTTCTAATATACATTATATAATTTTGATTGCATTGATTTCAGGTCCAACGTCTAACCCAATACCAGCTACTCGACAATAAGCCACCTCAAAAATCGTCTAAAACCTCCTACGACACCATCAATGCGCCAACGGGCCAAAATTCGAATATGAACAATAAGGGAAAACAAACCCTCGTGAAGAACTAACCAGCCCGCGTAACAAATAGGATAGCCAACCAAATGGTATGGGCCTATCTCAAAGATGAGAAACATAACACACAAGGTACATACAAGGAACCGTAACCAACATGATACCTTTGCAGCGCGCAACTCGATTCAAATATCATACCCGTGGCGGCACGCCACCCAATCCATACATAACAATCAATAAGGAAATAGTCGTCAAACCATAATGCTCATACCTATGAAATACATGAATATCGACCATAACACGCCAACTGCATAAATACAACTCTGGGGAGATGGATAGCATCATGTGCTACAAAAGCCAAGCACGACTAAGGTGCAATAAACAACTAGCATCTCGAGAGTCGTCTCGCTTATACCATACCACAAGCTACGCCGAATCACAACACATGCATGAAAATTCAAGCCGTCTCGCAACCCATATGGCATAAAAGAGTAGCACCTGAAATAGATGACACTAAGTATATCATCCACTACGCCCGAAGAACCATCGATAAGCAATGTTGTGCTGACTAAGCATATCTGATCTGGTATAGAATATACATACACATTAGGCCTACCCACGGACCTCAAAGCCGATTCTGATCATCCCCAAATAGGTATATAAACTCCCAAATATCCATAATGACTCTATCCGTGACACATACGATCGAGCGTCAAAGGCGAAACAAACATCCATAGTCCCCAATAGAAGGAATAGAGCGCCTCTCAGATATAAATTCTCCAATCGGCGACACTACTAGAATTTCCATATTTGATTCCAATCTCTTCCCCTCAAATGACTAACATACCATACTAATACGATCATCCCATGGGAGATACTCCCATGACCTTCCACACCAGGTAGCAAAGTCTGCACATCCAAACCACTAACCATACTAATTCAGAAATGCAATTCAAGAATCCGTAAATCAATACACAAGGCCTCATGCACGAAATACTGCTCTCAGGCCACACTAAGATAGCGCCAACATACTTTGAACATCTTAAATCTTGCACCGCTCCTCCGAGCTCCTAACATTCTAATCAAAATTGAACTGCAACCTCGATCCTCAACTCCCAATTTCCATACCGATCACTGCAACTATCATGCTGCTATGCGAGAGTACAAGAATTTCATCATAACTCCTGAACCGCCAGTAGAATAACCACTTCATCAGCTAGGAACCTTCCACTTATCTCATTTCAGAAGAACACTTGCAACACGCAACCAAATTCCCATAATCGCAGAGAACGCAAAACCTCATGTCTTGGTCTAAACCGCCTTAACTCTTTCGAAATCCATTTACACATAACAAAGCCATCAGAATCAAATACCTCTAAATCCATCAAATTACGGTGGCTGTCAAGACTGGATGTACAACCGCGAATCACCTGAACAACCTTACCATACCGAAGGAATTGATCATTTTCGCAACCATGTTGATTCAAACCGCTACTGACTGACTCAACATCTTCTGATTTACTCTTGACTTGCCCACGAAATATTAGCTCTATGCAACACACAACATACCTTAAATAACACTCATCCCAAGTGACCCGAATCGCGTGACCACATCGTCTCAATTCCCATAAGCTCTTTTAATACTCTACTCATGCACTCAATAGCATCCCCAACTGATACACCCATTCTGAAAGATCTTCTACGAATCCAAAGTTGTTTCTCCCATCTCTCTAACATTGAACTGTAAACTTGATGATAACATACAAATTCTCCAAGTACCCTTCAAAGTCTACTACAAAACCCATATCCTCAGCCACATAACGAACCCATAAATCCTTAGGCACTGCACTTAAATACTTGATCCCACTAGAACCGTTGTAAAGAGTAGCCCACTCTGAACTGGTACTGAATATATAACTAACTATTAGTGCTCTATAGAACATAAATACCGTAGAAGAAGCAATTGAATGAATCTCTTTCCTAGTACATTACCTTCACGAAGAAATTTCAAATTCGTTTCATTTCACAAACTATCCACATCAATAAGGTGAAATGTACCACACTACTATTGAATTCCTTGCTCGACTTACCCTTGGTGCTTTCTTTACTTAGTCATAACTAATCCACTAATTTACTGATAACCCTATACTACCAAGGCACATAAACATGTGAACAAAATCATAGACGGTAGACTCCCTCACTTAGCTTTACGCTACAATCACATAAATCCAGACCCCAAAATGACTCCTCTTTCTTAGTTACCATGATCGTGCACCGTTACTTAGCCAAAGTCCTCATAAATTCTTGTTGCACTAATCATAACACATCCCGATTATCAGCCACAATCGTACACTCGACCTATTGACACTCGTACCATCTTCATCGAGCAATCCCAGCTCACATCAAAGTATATACACCCCATTAGATAGAAGGTAGAGCTCTTCATAGGATCTTTACTAGAAATCACGCAACTCCTAACATCCTCACAGGAGATAGCCCACCTGTGTAACCCCATATCGACATCTTCCAACGATATTTCCCTGGTTACAACTACCACAAAATCAGTAAACGCTCCTAAGCCTATGCTCGTCCACCAGTTGTAAGAGTTTGTTCATCCTCATTAGCATCAACTGAAGGTCTAACAATACGTTCCAAAACTCGAAGTCATGTTGCATCCCAAAATAATAAACAAGCTTTCACCCCCCCCCCCCCCATTCCAAGCAAACTCCTTTTCGTCATATACAAGCTTCTTTAGTACATAAGCGACCATCCCAAATAAAATTCACAGACTTAGTCCCTTGTTCGTCGAGACCATAATCGCACCAAGCTTCCTCAAAGCATGTGTCTATCCTACCACAAAATCCATACAATACGCGAACATTCTCACTTCGAGTTAACCATCTTCCGAAGCGAACTACTCGACCGTTTTTGCTCATACTCAACCGGCTAGAAATTCAACCACCACGAGACACCTCCCACCATGTCCTTCATCATCCTTCGCTTCCAAAACACTGCCTCAAATCATAATCCATCTTTGTAGACCCCGAACTAATAAATTGCCACCAACTCTAAACCTCCTTAAATATCATCTTCTTTGAGCCATCTAGATCGGAGACACTAATCTGACCCTGCAATCACAATGCATTGCCATCTTTCTTAGGTACCATTTCACAATGCTGTGCCCAGAGGCAAACAAATAAAGACCATCATAATAACAAATATTAATGTGTGCAAACGAGGACCACAGCACCACAACAATAACAAGAATTCCACCAAGTTTGAAAATATCCGATCTCGCTCTTTCTTCAATCAAAGACTGAACATCCGTAGTAAAATTACCTCTCCTCTGTTGGGACTATGTTGAACCTTTAAACCATGAACCGAATAATCCTTCTCTCAAATCATTCACTGTTGCAACACATATTTAAGCATCCTACCATTTACACCAGCACTGTATGATAACAATGCATGAATATCACAATACACTACTCATATCCTCGAACCATAGATAACACTACCACTGAGCTGACACGATAGAATACCCTTTCACAGGTGCAGCCCTTCCATAAAGCAAGTAAAGCAACCGCTTTAGGCCCCATATTTTTGGGGGCCCCATTTTTTTTTACACAATTTTAAAATAGTTCTGTACAGTGAAAAAGTTTGATTTCATTACCAAGGAAATTGCACTTGAAATGAATATCGAATCCAAATTTCGTAAGAAAATGTGATATATAGGAAGTAACAATTTGATGCGAATGTTGATAATGAAATCTCAAAATATTTCAAAGAGTACTTTAGAGTTGATTACTTTTATACATAATAGACAATGCTATTTTTTTACTTCAAGATAGATTTGAACAATTCGCAGCATATGAAAATATTTTTAGTTTTCTATTTGGCGGTGAAAACTAAGATCACTGCATGTTAAAAATTCGAAAAAATATTGCATTAATATTAAATTCTCCTTAAAGCATAATAATCAATTCGTATTTAATGGTTTAGATTTATTTTTTTGATAAAAGTATTAAGGAAAATAGTACAATTAGAAGATAGCAGTTAGAATTGATACACTTCATAAATAAAAAGATTTAATTTTTTTTTGAAATACCTAAATTGCTTATGGAATAATGTTGATAACTCATGTTACCATTGCTCCAGCAGAAAGAAGTTTTCAAAATAAAAATTGATAAAATCTTACCTAAGTCAACAATGTCACAAGAAAGGGTAAATGGATTCGCTATATTGTCAATTGAGAAATATTTATTAGGAATTATTGATTATAAGAAAATTATAAACAACTTTGTATCTAAAATAAGCTTAAAAAAATATACTTCAAACAAATAAAAAAAAATTAAAGCCCCTCATAAAGTTTGGCTTTAGGCCACAAAATTCCTCGGGCCTCCCCTGACCTTCCACAAGGCGACGAATATAGCCCCCCCACCCCCCCGATACGCAAGGAAAAACATCCTGCACCACATCTTCAGCATATCCATAACTCGTAGGTGCCCAAGTGAGTCTGAATGCTCAGCATCGTGTAAGAATGAGTAGGAAGGAAATGAATACATAAGCTTCAATGAAATCAAACCGCCCGACGCGGAATCAATAAGGGAAGTTCCCCTAACAACCATGTAGCCTCTCGAAGATAAGTACAGACGTCTATGTACCGATCCGCAAGACTCTACTAGATTTGATCATGACTCGTGAACCTAGAGATCTGATACCAAGCTGTCACGACCCAAAATCCACTATAGGTCATCATGGCTCCTAACGTCGGCGTTAGGCAAGCCAATGGTGAACTATTTAAATAATTGTTCATTTTAATTCTGTTTAAATCATAAGTTTTATTAAATAAAGAATTTAATTCATTTAAAATCATGAATTCATACGATATTAAGCCAAATCATATACACCTACTAGAGTATCCCAAAACCTAGTGTCACAAGTGCATGAGCAACTAATAAGAAATACAATACCAACACAACATCTGTTTGGAATGTAAAATAGACAGGATAACATAAATGAATATGAAGGAGACTCCATATGTTGCAGATCATAACATGAGATGCTACTCACTGTAAAGTCCCTACAATAGTGCACCCTTGTACCCAAATGACCACCAGAAATATATACCTACACAATAAGTGCAGAAGTGTAGAATGAGTACGTAAATCAACGCGTACCAGTAAGTATCTAGCCTAACCCCGAAAAAGTAGTAACGAGGGGTCGAAACTGACACTTACTAGTGGTCCGATAAATAAAATATAATAAAGTAGACAAGTATGAAACATGGTAAGTAAAGAGTAAGAACATATATAGGCAAATAATGAGGTCCACGACTGAACAGTGAACACAAAGTCCTCAAATACCAAATACCTTCTCAAATGGAATAATAATGGTCAATACCAAATCAACGGTCACATCTCAAGTCAGGAAAACTCATGAGTACGCAGGCTCCTTATCAAGTATTTCGCACCATTCTGTCGAGGTGAGTGGCCTGATCCCATGAGTGAAGGGCGTGAATTTCCTGTTGTGGCGTACGACCCGACCCCATAATAGTACCGTTGAGGCGTTCAGCCCGATCACATAATCATGTACACTACTGAGGGTCAACCGACACGAACCATAGATGCATCTTATAATATTGCCAAGGCGAACGGCCTGATCCCATAATGATACTACTAAGACGATCAGCCCAGTCCCATAGGAATAGTGAAAACTTGACGAGACACTAGCCCTACTCCCGAATATACGTGTAAGTTGTAAAATTCAAGAAAATTTTTGGATAAATACATACAACACGGGAGAAATCCGTAATGGGAATTGAAATCTCTATTGCTAGTCAATTAGCTCTACATAATCACGAATCGTAAGTCTGGTACTTTACGCAAGTCTAGTTTCAGGCAAAATGTAAATTAAAGCAATTAAACAGGCAATCGTAACTCAATTATTATATTTAAAGCATGTCGTGAGTCTAAGTCTACCCGAACTTAATCATGAATTTTAGCATGCGCGCGGACACTTGTCACCTCATACGTGCGTAGCTCCCATAACGTGTAGCATATAGCAAATATAACACCTATGGAATAATTTCCCCCTCACAAGATTAGACAGGAGATTTACCTTGCTCTAAAGTTCCATAACTGACTCCAACGCCTTTCTAATACCTCAAACCGATGCCCATCAATATGAACTAGTCAAACAACATGCAAACAAATAAAAATATACTCCAAAACTCATAATTAATCATTTTATAATAATTCTCAACTCCGCTTGAACAGTTAACAAAGTCAACCCTTTGGCTCATGAGCTTGGATTCTAAAGAACTTCGAAGAAAAACATTACCCAAAATACCACGAACTCAAATATATAATTTATTCCTAATTCCATGCCCAATTTCGTGGTGAAAATCCAAAAATACCGAATCCTAGGTTTTATTCCAAAATCCCACAATTTCTACAAATTTTCATGTTAAAATCCATTAATAATCCATGTATTTAACTCACAATAAGTGGGAATCACTTACCTTGCAATAGATGATGAAAATATCCCCTCCAAGAGCTCCCAAAGTCGGCTAACCCAAGTGAAAAATGGGAGAAATGAGCTAAGTCCCGAATTAAATCCATGTTCCACCCAGGTCCTTCCTCTTCGCGATCGCGGAGGCCAAGCAAGCCTTGCCCCAGATTCCTTCTACATGAACGTGACAAATGAACCGAGATCGCGAACCTTCGCCTGAGCAGCCTACGCGAACGCGAGCCCAGCTCCGCAAACGCGAAGGCTAAACCTTCATGCCTCAGACCAACACCTTACACAATCGCGAACCTATCCCTGCGATCATGAAGACCATCCTTCCAAGCCCAGGCCACCCCGCTAACATTTCACGTTCGCGACCATTTCCACGAGAATGCGATGAACCATCTGACCAAACACCACGATGACGAGCCACCATACGCGATTGCGAAGAACAACTTCACCCAGCTCCCAATTAACACTACATGATCACGAGCCTATCTTCATGATCGTGATGGACAACCCAGAAACCAGAAACCAGCAATTACAAGACAAGATGAAATGGTCCAAAACCATACCGAATTACACCCGAGGCCCCCAGGACACAGTCCAATTACATCAATAAGTCCCAATACCTTATCCAAACTTATCTAAATGCTTGAAATATCACGAATAACAAAAAAAACCATGAATCGACGATCAAAATCCTTTTTCAACTTTCAAATATTCAAACTTCAACGAACGCGTCCGAATCGCACTTAAACATTCTGAAATAATGCCAAATTTTGTGTACAAGTCACAAATCACAATAATAACCTATTCCAAGGCTCAGAATACTAAACGGACATCAATACACAAAATTCCAATTCAAATCAAACTTAGAAAATTCTAAAACCTTCAAAATGCCAACTTTCCACACTGAGCGTTCAAATGCTCCCGGGCCATCTAATACCCAACCCGAACATATGCCTAAGTCCAAAATCGTCATACGAACCTTTTGGAACATTTAAATCCCGATTTCGAGATTGTTTACTTAAAATTCAATCCTTGTTCATGTCACGCCCCAAATTTGAGGAGCGCGACCGGCGCTCAACCAAGTGAACCCGGCCGAGCAAGCCTGTTAGATTCTTTCTACCCGAACCTCACTCATGAACAAAGAGATGACATATTCTCATTAATTAGACAATAGGGAGACCATGAGTATAATACCAACTCATTTTGATTAGTTACCGCAATTTTAAAGTCTCAAAATACACATATTTTCATAGTCTAAAGTGGAACCGTGATTCAAAACATAACATCAATTGTTTGACTTTCCCCAACACCAACATAATACCCACAATATGTATACGGAGCCTCTAATAGTTACAAGGAGGACAATAGTAGTGCCGGCGACAAGACTCCGGCTATACCTCAAAACATGATAAGAAATGAACAGAAGATACATGACATCGGGATGAAGTGGGGCTCACCAAGTCTGTTGGGAAGAGGATGCACGACTATCGCTGATCAACACCGCCTGTTGTGGAACCACTTGCATACACTTAAAGATGCAGCGCCCCCGGCAAAAGGGACGTTAGTACTGTCGAATAGTACTAGTATATATGACTGAACACCCTCTCAAAAGAACACATAATAATTCAAGTAAGGACAATCATAATATCAGTTAAAGCATTGAACATTTACCAAATATCAAATTAGTGATAAGATAAGTTTTAATTAAATTTCCATATTATTAAGTTGGGGAAGTCTTTAGTACCAATATTCCATTATTCATCATTTCGATTTTAATTCCCAATACAGTCACCACCATGTGTACGACATGACATCCGATCACGACCCGACCGGCTAGGCCATCTCATGTGAGACATCAACCACAATCATGATTTCAATTACAATTTCAAATAGAGTCACCACCATGTGTATGGGATGGCATCCGATCATGACCCAATCGGCTAGGACATCTCATAAGAGACATCAACCCTAGTCGCAATTTTAGTTACAATTTCCAATAGAATCACCATCATGTGTACGACATGGCGTGCGATCACAACCTGATCGGCTAGGCCATCTCATAAGAGGCATCAACCTCAATCGCAATTTTAATTACAATTTCAATTAGAGTCACCACCATGTGTACGGCATGGCGTCCAATCACGACCCGATCGGCTAGGTCATCTCATAAGAGATATCAACCACAATTATATTATTTCACTTAGCATGTTGACCGTGTTTTATATTTCCCATTTCATACTTCAGTTTTAGTATTTCTCTCTTTGTATCTCATATTTCGTATTTCGTGCACGCCTTTTTTACTTTCGACAATCGTCATAGATTTCCAACAATAAGGAATTTCTATTCATGAAATTTAAGCACACATATGAACAAACAAGAGTCTTAGGCATATCGAGATATCTTACACAATTGTCATTAGTTTTCATTTGAAATACAACTTCATGTCAAGGCATTTGGACATCCAACCCATACTTTGAACTCATTTTTCCATTAAGAGCACAACATAAGAAGAGCATTTAAATTATATATTGAACATGGATATCTTTTAACACAAGCTTATTCGGAATGTTCAATTCATAGTGAGAAACTTGGGATTTACGTGGATATTGTGGGGATCAATTCTAAGAGAAGTGTTTAGCCAAACATACCTCAATTGAGCTTCCTTAATCTCTAAAATGTTACAGAAATTCTTAGCACTTTGATCTCTAAGATGAAGACCTAGCGAGTTTTACTTGTTAATCTCCAAAGATTTGAGCAAGAATTGTAGAGCAAATTATTGAGGAACTCTCCCTCTCTCTAGGGCAGTCTCTCACTCTCACAAATATTAGATTTTTGCAAGAAAATGGTCCACAATGCCTATATAATGAGATTGGGTCGGGTTATAAAAATTAGAAAAATAGGAGCCCCGACACAAATTTGCGGTCGCATAATGCTTTTTTGGTCCGCAAAGTGGGCCGCATAATTGGCCCTCCGGAACTGACATTTTCTGTTTCACTCTGCGACCAGTCTGCGGTCCGTAGACCTGTTCTGTGGTTGCATAATACGCCACAAAACATCCCTCCGGGAATTTTTATGTGGGGTTTGCTATGGATTATGCGGCCCGCCAAACGATTATGCGACCGCATAATGGACCGCATATTGGTCCAAACATTAGCTCAGATTTTGCTTCACTCCACGATAGATCTGTGGTCCGCAGTTCAGTCAAATATATACAAGCAAAATAATTAAACAAAGGAGACACCAAAAGTTAACGTGGAACAGAACCTCAGGCCCACAAAGCTACACAAAAATGAATCAACACGAATTACATAAATTTTCTAAAGTGGTGATAAAGCAAGTGTTAAACCAAGACAACAATATAAGTAATATTGCACTAAAATAATTGAAGAAAGGGAAAGAATTCACCCCAAAACGTAAAGGAAAGAATTCATGCCTACTAAAACTGAAGTTACGGGCTCCAAATTCAATTTCCACAATCCAAGAACCAAATATTGACAACCCTTAGTTCAAATTTGAGCACGATCGGTACTTCTTTTAAATTTATCATTGCAAAATAAGGCATACCTTAATATGGAAAAGTTTTACATTACCATTTCATGACTTGCTCTCCCAAGGGTTGTCTTTGTCATCTTGTAATCTTCAAGGTTACATCTAGCGTCTTAACATTCACTTATCCAAATCAGTGTTATGGACACATTTTCCACAAATATTCATGCGTGCTAATTGTCTTTTAGCCATTTAGTCTTTCATCAAAAAGAAAGGAAAGAGAAAAGACCAAGCCAAAAGAAGAGCAATTAACTTTTGAAGACATGGAAATCAAAAGAGATAAAGAAGCCCCACAACTGTAGTATCTAGAAAACTTTGTATTTTCCCAATTGTAACTATATATAAATGTTTTAGCTAAGTCTCAGCTTTCTAACACCAAATTTTTCCCCAGTTTAAATTGTGCCATACGCTGCAGTGCCTAAGCATTTAACAATATAAGTTGGAAATGGGAGAAGAAGAACAAAAGAAGGAAGGGGTCACTAGTTCCAGTAATCATGTGGCTTTAGAAGTTGAAGTTCCTGAAACTCATCATCAGATTGGCCAAGGTCTATCTCCCTGCATGTGCATGCTCCTCTCTTGTTTTCCGATACTCTTTTCTAAATGGCATTTGTTTCATCAGACTGACAAATATTCAAACTAATCGACAATGGTTAGTAAATATGTATTTTTACCTAAATGTTTCACTTTTCCTCATAGTAAAATAACAATTGGAAAATTTGAAAAGGAGAAGTCTCTTGTTTCCTACTATATTCTCTTTAGGGACGATGATGAGATGAAGTTACCGTGAAGAAATGGATAGAGTGAGGAGGATGGTAAATGACCTTACTAACCTTTTGGAGTGTAATCTTCAACGGAAAAGGGTCATATTTATCCTTGTACTCTTCAAAAAGGGTTATATTTGTTCTTCATATACTTTTTTGATATATTTATCCTTATCGTTATACTTTAGGATCAGATTTGTCTCCGTACTCTTCAAAAAGGGTTGCATTTGTTCTTCGTTATACTTTTTTGACATATTTATCTTTACAGTGATACTTTAGGATCATATTTGCCCCTCATCAATTAAATCCCCATGTCCCACCTTTGTTTTCCTACGCCTATGTGAGTTTTTTTTCCTCCAATTTGAATATGGTCACCTATTTAAGATAATTTAACCTGCCCACCCAATTAAACCAGACCCACTAACTAAAATAAACTGAAATCCTAATTCTCAACCCCCCCACCCCACACACACTCGTCCATCTCTCTTCTCCGGATCAGCTCCATGTTTTCCGGATAGCAGTGACAACCTATCAAATCAAGTCCGAGCGAGAAAATTTTGGACAGTGAGTGAATGAAACTATAGTGTTACCTCTAATTCATTCGACGACGACAACTCGGTGCAGTTTCGCTTATAGAGGCTATTCAAAACTTCACTCATCTTGACATTTTCTTAAATAAACTTGAATGTTTTCTTCGAGTTTTAGGCTTCTGTCAGTGCTCTATTCTAAGCACTGACCTTTTGTCATTAACTCCATTGCTGTGCAACTTCTCATAATTTACTTTGGTTACTGCAATAATTGTGAGTTGTATCAGATTAGTGATTTTGAGTTCAAAGTTCTTGTTTGCCAATATGTTGCCGGTGCTATCCAGAAAATATGGAGCTGAAAAAGAACTTTATCTTAAATATGTGACGATTTAAATTGGGTGGGCGGGTTAAATTATCTTAAATAGGTGACCATATTTAAATTGGAAGAAAAAGAAATCCACATAGGCGCCATGTAGGAAAACAAAGGTGGGACATGGGGATTTAATAGATGAGGGGTAAATATGATCCTAAAGTAACTGTAAGGATAAATATGTCCAAAAGTATAACGAAGGGCAAATGTAACCCTTTTTGAAGAGTACAGGGACAAATATGATACTAAAGTATAACGGTAAGGATACATATATCAAAAAGGTATAACGAAGGGCAAATATAACTAACTATTTTAAAGTGTACGGGGGCAAATATGACCCTTTTCCGAATCTTCAATCTACTACTGTTACAAATATCTTTGAACAGTGCAAAATATTTTCCTTGGTACCAAATATATTGTCTCCTGTTTGTTAAAACTTTCGTAATTTGTGTCTTCTGTCTCCTGTTTGGAAAAATGTAGATTCATTCATTCAAGTGGGAGTTCTTATGTGTACTGGTTTGAACAGTGCTTACGCGCTTGGATATGCTGGCGCAATCATGGCACCTCTGGGATGGATTGGAGGTGTGATTGGTTTGATGTTAGCAGCAGTGATATCATTATATGCTAATGCTCTAATTGCCAAGATTCATCAATATGGGGGAAAGAGGCATATCAGATATAGAGACCTTGCTGGATTCATATATGGTGCGTACCAGCTGAAAATTCTTTATAGCTCCTTATAACATCTCAGTTAATTTATTGGGATGTCGGCTGATGCAGGTCAGAAAGCTTATGTAGTTGTTTGGGGATTACAGTATGCAAATCTATTCTTGATAAATATTGGATATATCATTTTGGGTAGACAGGCATTGAAGGTAAGATATTTGCATCATGAGATATTTTGGGTGGACAGGCATTGAAGGCAAGTTCTACGGCTTGCCTTGGTACCCTGGCTCAAAACCAGCAATGTGAGCAAAGCTCAAACATGCAGAGTTATATTGGAAGAAAAATATCTATATGGATCATACCAATTACTTGGAATTAAGCCTTAATAATTGTTAGTAGTTAGTTTGCTTTAGGTATATGCTAAGAATCTTTTAGTCTTGTTAGAAATTTATAGGTCAACAAAAAGTATATATAGAGAATTTCTAGTACGAGACGATGTATTAACAATATTGGGTTATGACGAGCTTAATGGATGTCGTCAACCACAACTTGCTTGGAATTGAGGCATTCGTAGTTGTTGTAGTTGTAGTCACTAAAGTCAACTAGATAAAAAACCGTATCCTTTTCCCATGCCTATCTTTTTGTCCTCAAGATACCTGTGTTAGCTTGTCACAATAATATTCACAGTCTGGTCCCTAGCTCCTCAGTCCTGATATCTCCTCCCTATATCCCAAAAGATGGCGAAGTTGAGAAAAGAAGAGACAATCAATAAGAGGGGGAGAGGAGAAGTTGTTTGAAAGCTATAAACCATTGAAGTATTCAAAGAAGAGGAAGAATTCATCTTGAAATGTTAATTTTTTATTGGTTAAGCGGTAGAAATCATTCTGAACGATTATTTGTGATTGACAGGCTTTCCATATTCTCTTTAGGGACGATGATGAGATGAAGTTACCGTACTTCACTGCAATTGCGGGATTGGGATGTGTTCTTTTTGCCATTGCTGTACCACATTTGTCAAGCCTAAGGGCTTGGCTGGCGGCTTCAACATTCTTCTATATCACCATAACCTTTGTTTTGTCTCTTAAAGATGGTATGCATGTCTCTCTCCTTAATATGATCTTTTTTTTTCTGGTTTCCCACCTGGTGTCCAGTACTCGCATTGGAGCCCGACTATATCCGGATACGCGCCGCGTAGGACCCCATTTGGGGGAAGTGCTCCTTCCATACCCAGGGCTCAAACTCGAGACTTCTGGTTAAGGGAGGAGCAGTCCCATTCACTGCACCACATCCTTTGGTGGTTCCTTAATATGATCTGACTACATCAGAAGTTTGAGAAAAATTGTAGTTCTGTATGCTCAATGTAATTAAATGGAGCTTGTCTGGTTGTTGCACTCAGTAAAACAACTGCCTAAGTCTACTTCTCGGTTTCAACATTTACCTTATTATTAGACATGCTATATTAACATCACCTTCTCTACCAAATATCTGTCATAAGATAATTCTGCACATCTAGTGACATTGGGTTGCACGTCTCAAAGAAAAATCCCCAGGCGACTAATATACTACGATACTATTAGAATCGGCATGGCTCTGTTTCTCTCTGAGATGGGAAAGATATCTATTCTGCCAATGGTTTTCTTACGTAGTATGTGTTATTACATTGGTTTTCTAGAAATTAACTTCACGTGAACCATACGTGTACGTAATAGTATATAATTTCAAACTCTACTCTCTGAAGAACTACTAGTTTCACATACATTCTTCTATTCTGTCCTGAATCATAGGTATGAATGCTCCACCTAGGTACTATAGCATTCCAGATGCAAGAAGAGTTTTTGCAACTATTGGTGCGACAGGAAACCTTGTTTTTGCATTTAACTCCGGAATGGTTCCAGAGATCCAGGTAGCTATATAAACTAGAAATACAGTAGCCTTGTGAAGAAAGTGTCACTTTAGTGATGAATTTGTGTTATGGACTATATCTTTTTATCGATCATTTTTTACCAGTATATGCTTGTGTAACAGGCTACTCTTAGAGCACCTGTTGTCGACAACATGTTGAAAGCCCTATATATACATTTCACTATAGGACCTGCACCTGTTTTTGCCGTTACATTCGTGGGATATTGGGCTTATGGATCAAGAACGTCGTCCTATTTGCTCGACAATGTCAGTGGCCCAGTTTGGGTGAAGGCACTAGCCAACCTTGCTGCTTTCTTGCAATCCATCATATCGTTGCACGTTGAGCTCTTTACTATCAGAGATGTAGGACGCGTTAATGTGGGTTCAACATAACACGACACTTTAGGCTCGAATTATGTATACATTATTATATAAAAAGACCTATAAGATGTGTACATGGAGCATAAGATTACGTTTATTCTGAAAATAGTGACTCTAAATCTTAAATTCGCCGTTGGTTACCCTCTTTTTCTGCTCTAAAGGTGTTGGTATTATTGTGTTAAAAATCAGAAAATTAGAGAAGCAGAGAAATATTAGTTTAATAAACAAAACAGAAAAAATAATTCCGAGCCCACAAGTTGCTTGTATGTCCTTAAGGAATTTAATCCTCTCACTGTTGCCCAAGGTTTTGGATTAATTCCTCCCAGGATAGAACGGAATAACTATTCTGTAATACTGGCAATCGAAATTACAGAATTTCAGCGAACTCAACAGACGGAGCAAATCACACTTGGCACTTATGTTTATTTGAAAATAATGCAAATAGAAAAGAGGGGAGAAATTTTCAGATTTTTCCATATCATAAAAATAAGGCAAGCCTCTAAATTTATAGACAAATGAAGGGTGAGATGGAGAGGTGCAATCCAAAAGGTACCTCTTCCATTACCCATTCACACCCTTTAAAGAAAAAACGCAACAATCCCCCACATGAATGGGGAATGGACATATGTGAAAAATATGCATGAAAATATTGTGTGATTCGCAAGTAAGGATTAATCGCATCTGGATAAGTAGGTTTCCCTTTGAACTTTCCGTAGTGAACTTATGTCGGATATACTCGGTCAATCAGTAGATTTGATATCTTTGAACCGTCGAGCTTTGGTGTATACCTAGACAATCGTAAGCCACACAATCAACCCTTAACCGTCTTTGGTTCTCATTGTTGTGTTCGTTTCAGCCATGAACACCACCTGGTTCATAAGTGCGTAGAGAACTGGCCTTACAAAATTCTCCTTGAAGCAGCTTACACTTCACACTTACATAGGTGATTCCTAAACGTGTTATCCCGTAGATACACTATTTGATATACCCTGTATCAAACTTAGAAACCATTAAAAAGTCTTAACTCTTTATCCTTGGTACTGAACATTGTCTCATCACGAGAATGGACCAAAAAGAAATTTTATTTGACAATGTTGAACCGTCATTAGTGACTTTGTTTGAGCTCCTTGAACCTAGATCTTGGGATCTCCAGTCTTCTAGGTTGAGTTACCGTCACAATGACTTGTCCTCGGCCATCATATTCCCCTTGATGATCTTTCAACTACCTCTCTAGTTAGGCCTTTTATAAGTGGATCCGACACATTATCGCTTGACTTTACATAGTCAATTATGATAATTCCCCTAGAGAGTAGTTGCCTAACGGTTCTATGTCTTCGTCATATATGACAAAATTTTCCGTTATACATAACGCTCCCAGCCCTTCCTATTGTCGCCTGATTATCACAATGTATACATATAGGTGCCAAAAGTTTGGGCCAAAATGAAATATCTTCCAAGAAATTCGGTACCATTCAGCTTCTTCACCGGCCTTCTCTAAGGCTATAAACTCAACCTCCACTATAGAGCGGTCAATGTACATTTGTTTGAACGATTTTCAAGACATCGCTCCTCCACCGACTGTTTAGAATCAGTTGAACCGGTGATCTGATTTGCATCACTGTATCCCTCTATTATCGAGAGATACTTATTGTAGTGCAAAGCATAATTTGGAGTATACTTCAAATACTTCAAAACTCGTTTCATTGTCATAAAAGTTCAATGTAAACTTTCTTATGTTGTAGACTAATACATCTCGACTTTCGATTGCATATCAGATTATTGACTACACTTAACGTAGAAATAATATATTAGAACAATAACAGGAATGATTGGCATCAGTTGTGTCCACTACCTTTTAATATATAACACATTTTGCAATCACTCCGTCATTTTCAAGTATTTGTATGCTATTTATTCATATGTCTATATGATATGCAAATTATAGCACCTTCATTTATGAAACAAATCCAACTTTCAATGGATTTTGGTCATGTTCATCGGTTGGTTCACCTCATTATAGACCAACATATTAATACGTTCGTTTATGAACGATCATATTTATACAAGACATACATACGCACTTTTCATGAAAAGTCACAGCCTTCCAAGTAACACCCTTTCATAAAAGAGCTAAGCATTATAAATGTTCAAGAAAGAACAAATCATTTCTGGAAAGGCACGTAAACAACTTTCGAATTTGTAGTTTCATCACTAGTCATCACTAAGACTGAACAAGTAATGAATTCACCGACTACCATATCAATATCCCTAAGGATTCGTAGGGTTCGAAGAATTATATCATCTAATTCTTCAAGATAATATATATCATTTTGACATTACGTCTAACATTGGCTTTTGTCATGCATAAGCTAAAAGCCCCCACATTTTAAATATTTCATTAACATATCATCTACATATAATCAAATAATGATTATATGACTTGAAGTATTCTTAACATAAACACATTTGTTTACACTCATTAATTTTTAAAATCATTTGACAATATTATTTGGTCAAATCTCGCATGTCGTTGTTTGGGTGCTTGTCTTAGTCTGTAAAGTGATTTAACAAGTCGACACACCTTCTTTTCTTTTCCAGGAACCACGAACCCTTCAGGTTGTTCCATATAAATTTCTTCCTCCAAATCTCCATTTAATAATGTTGTCTTTAAGTTCATCTGATGGATTTCAAGGCCATACACGGCGGCTAACGCTATTAACACCCGAGTAGATGTAATCCTCGTTACCGGCGAGTAT
>NW_017671638.1:0-19380 GCF_001879085.1 Nicotiana attenuata | reverse complement strand
TCCTCCACTTTGTCATTTTAGTCTTTGTTTGGGAGAAGAGCGTCGGTTCCTGTAATTGCTATGTGTTGAGTTCCTTCCCTTTACTGTATCAAACCAAAATGATGACAGAGAAGCAGCCTTTGGTACAAGTGATCCACAAAACCATATGCATGCATTCTTTAGTAAAAACAAAACCCAAAAAACTAGATGCAATTTAATTTACTCAACAAATGATCCTGATGCAAATCGATCAAGTAGATTTCATTCCATGACTTGCATTGGACACGTCGTTTCATTATCATCATTGACTAGATTTTACAACATCAATTAAACAACAGGCAGAATTAGCCAAGAACCATCCGACAGTGTTCGCTTGTTCGTTTATCTCTTCGGCAAACAATCAACCACAATTTTCTCATGAAGCCGTTAGAAAAAAAAAACTACCAAATTAAATTCCTTAAGATTGTTGGTATTACTGTGTTAAAAATCAGAAAATTAGAGAAGTAGAGAAACATTAGTTTAATAAATAAAACAGAAAAAATAATTCTGAGCCCACAAGTTGCTTGTATGTCCTTAAGGAATTTAATCCTCTCACTGTTGCCCAAGGTTTTGGATTAATTCCTCCCAGGATAGAACGGAATAACTATTCTGTAATACTGGCAATCGAAGATTTCAGCGAACTCAACAGACGGAGCAAATCACACTTGGCACTTATGTTTATTTGAAAATAATGCAAATAGAAAAGAGGGGAGAAATTTTCAGATTTTTCCATATCATAAAAATGAGGCAAGCCTCTAAATTTATAGACAAAGGAAGGGTGAGATGGAGAGGTGCAATAAAAAAGGTGCCTATTCCATTTCCCATTCACACCCTTTAAAGAAAAAACGCAACAAAAGGTTGCCATGTTTTTGCTTATTGTAGATATTTGCAAGTCCAACATATGAATTACTGGACACCAAATATGGATTCAAAGGAAGTGCAGTCGATTTTCGGAACATTGCATTTAGAACAGTAGTCAGAGGTAGTTATCTAGCAATTACTACGTTCTTGTCAGCACTATTACCTTTCCTCGGGGATTTCATGAGCCTCACAGGTGCTATCAGCACATTTCCACTCACATTCATTCTCCCCAACCATATGTACCTTGTTGCCATGAAAAAACAGTTGTCTTCACTACAAAAGAAGTGGCATTGGCTAAATATTGTCTTTTTTGGTTTCGCATGTGCTACTGTTTTAGTAGCTGCCTTCAGGCTCATTGTAGTGGACTCAAAAACTTACCACATATTTGCAGATTTATAACTCTTAATTATGTTTTCAGTTTTTATATGGGGAAAATGTCTCTCTTCATATTCTTGGTATTTCAAGTGTCCTTGTAATAATAACAATATTTTCAATTGAAACAAGAGCTTTATCATATTGTTTCTCCTCAGTGAGCTAAATGTTTGTCGTCCTTTTGTCTTGGCTTTTGGATCCAAAAACCTAGCTTTGCATAAAAGAGCCAACCAGAAAATGGTAATGGTGTGGCTTCTTGTTCGCTGCCAATCTATACTTGTAACAACCCGGCTGGTCGTTTTGAGAATTAGTATCCCGCTCAGTGGCTTAAGGTCTCGAGTAGCTTCATGTTATGTATTATGACTTGCTTGTGTGGTCCAGTTCGGTTTTTGGATGATTTGGGATTGATTTGCAATGATGATTCTTGTCTTAGAAGCTTAAGTAGTAAGAGTTGATCGGAGTTTGAATTTTGTGTAAAAGACCCCGGAATGGTGTTTTGATGATTCCAATAGCTTTGTGTGGTGCTTTTGCACTTAGGCGTATGCCCGAATTTGGATTTGGAGGTCCGTAGGTTGATTTGATGCATTTTGGCAAAAATTAGAAAGTTGAACGTTTGGAAGGTTGAGAGGCTTGACCAGGAGTTAACTCTGTGGATATCGAGTTCAGATAGCAATTTCGAGAGTTGGAATAGCTCCGTTATGTCATTTGGGACTTGCATGCAAAATTTGAGGTTATTCCAGGTTGATTTGATATGATTCGGTGCGAGTTGTAGAAGTTGAAAGTTCATTAAGTTAGATTTGAGGTGCGATTCGTAGTTTTGATGTTGCTTGTTGTTATTTGAGGCCTCGAGCAGGTTCAGTTTGTGTTACGGAACTTGTTGGCATGTTCGGACGGGGGTCCCTCGTGGCTTGGGTTAGTTTCGAGGTGGTTTTGGACCATTTCTGGGCCATTTTTAATTGTTGATTTTTGGCCATAAGGGTATGCATCGCAATCGCGGACTTTGGGTCGCATTTGCGAAGAGCAAATTTGCTGCTTGGGTACTGTGGATCGCAATCGCAAGCCTTTTCGAGATCGCATAGAAGAAATTTTGTTGTCACTCACCGACTTTGAAAACTTATATCTTGCAATCTATAAGGAATTTGGAGATGATACAAAAATGAAGTTGTCACTCTTTGAGTCTGCTTTTGCAAATAATCAAACTGTTTGTCATTTGGAGTTTTGTGCAAAACGTTATGGCTGTTATACTACAGACTATCTGAGAAGAGTTTGGGAAGGTTAATGAGAATTTGTTCTTCGGGATCGTGAAGGGTAAAATTTGTGCTGGAAATTTTGTGAATCGCGATCGTGAGGCTGGTGACCGCGATCACGAAAGGTACCTCTGGAGCAGTATTTAAAGTACTCTATTTCGAGTCTTGGTCATTTTATCATATCTTGAGCTATGAAGCTCGGATTTGGGCGATTTTGAAGGGGATTTTCACACTTTCGATTGGGGTAAGTTTTTTTTATCCGAATTATATTTCGTTATTCCCTATATATTTTTAATGTTAGATTAGTGACTTGAAAGGGAGAAAATGAGAATTTTTGTAAAAAATTTAAAAATGTAAAATGAGGATTTGAAGGCCGATTTGATGTTGGATTTGGATAATTTTGGTGTGGTTGGACCCGTATCGGAACGGGTGTTCAGATTTTTTGAATTTTGTCGGGTTCCGAGGAGCGGGCCCGGTGTTGACCTTTTGGGTTGACTTTTTTATTTTCACTAAAGATCGAAGCTTCATTATCCGGAATTATTTCCTATGTTTTTTATTTTACGATATTAAGTTATTTTGGCTAGATTTGAGCCGTCCAGATGTTGTTTCACACGAGAAGGTCATTTTAGAGTATCGGTCTAGCTTCTTTGAGGTAAGTATCTTGCCTAACTTTGTGTGGGGGAACTACCCCTTAGGATTTGAGTTGTTTGTGCTATTTGTGTCATGTGAAAGCCGTGTACGCGAGGTGACGATTACGTACTCGGGCTTATATGTTGAAAATTGATCGGTTTAGACTCTTAGGCTTCTTTCATGTGCTTATTTGGAATTGTTTGCACATGTTATATCTTTTATTCGTCATGTCTACTATCACATGCTTTATTTGAAGTTGTCGTAATATGTCACATTCTTTACTTGTCGAGTTTGCTCTTATATATTTTATTTGAAGTTATTATCACTTTTATCATTATGTGATTTCTTTTATTGTGGAGTTACTCTTAGTTGAAATTGTTATTACATGATATCCTTTTGTTGCGGGTTATTCTCATGCATTTAGACGTAGTACTAGTTCGTGACATCTCTTTCATTGTTAGCCTATTCATACACTAGAATCCAAAGTTTTTCATTTCATAGAAATACTTTCACTATTGAGTTTATCCTTATATAATTAATTGGAATTGAGGCTATCAAAAGTCATTAATCTATTTTAATTGAAGTTGTGTTTAAAGGGGGTGGTGTTCCTTGTTGAATTACTTTCCCGTTCATTTTGTTGTTATTGAGATTCTATACACATTGTGTTGAGCCGTGGGATATTTGTTGTGGAAATATTGATATTGTTGGATCGTTGGAAAGGTCGTGGTCTATGGGTACTTGTGATACAAGTTGATATGTCGTGTTATTGTGATGTTAGCACATGTGAATTTTTGTGTGGTTTGGTTGTTGTTATGCGGAGTATAAGGGTGGCATTTCACCGTTGTTCTTATGCGGGGCATAAGGATAGCATCTCACAGTTGTTGAATGTACGGAGTGATACGGGTGGCTAATGATATTGTCAGGATGGAGTGATACGGGTGGCTATCGGAGAATAAGAGTGCAATGTCAGGGATGATGTGTGATGGCTTGGGGACATTGTGTTGGTGATTTTTGTGTTATGGTGTGTTTTTCCTTGTGTATGTCATACACCTTACGTGATTTGTTTTGTTGCTTCGATAAGCTACTCTATGTCTTTGATATTACTTGTTGACTTGGGCTGCAGTAGTACACTCGCACAAGCATACACCGTAGCATGCCACTTGTACTAGCTCAGGAGTATGAAACTTGACATTTATTGATCATGCCCATGTGTTCTTGTATTATCTGTTTTCATGTTGATATTGAGCCTTATGACCACGTCGTACATATTGCAAAATTGAGCATGTGACCATGCTGGGCGGATTGAGATATTGGCACGTGAGTTGTCCATGCGGTTGTGATTTGAAATGTGGGCACAAGGTATCGTAAGCATAGGATGGTGGGTTGAGACTCGTGACTTGTGATTATGAGATGAGGTATCACACAGTGATTTCGTTGTGAACTTGTGTTAGAACGGCTTGATTAATTGGTTGTCCTTTGTGTTCCTCATTTGGTTTTAACGATACTTTACGGTGTTCTTATTGCTTTACTGTTTATATAACTTGTTGATTCTTGTTGCCATTTACTGATTTCTGCTTTCCGTTATTAGCTTTATACTTCTATACTCACATGTTATTTTGTTCTAGTAAGTGTCTTGACTTGTATCTCGTCACTACTCTACCGAGGTTAGTCTTGATACTTACTGGGTACCGACCGTGGTGTACTCATACTAAACTTTTGCACATTTGTGCAGAGCCAGGTATTGGAGATATCAGACTCGGGCAGAGTTAGCATATTGGTCGCGAGGATACAAGGTAGAGCTGCTTGGTCGTCGCAGTCCCTTGGAGTTCTTTCCTTTCTTTGTACTGTCAGCTTGTTATTTGAACAGTATTGTATTTCGATCTTTGAGATCTTTCCATGTGCTTAGCTAGAGTTCGTGACTATATATTACCAGTATTGGGAGGTTGTTATGATTATTGCTGTGTAGGCTCATTTTGCTCTTGTTTCGGTATTCATATTAAATTCTATTTAAAATTATCATTGTTAAAAACTGGCTTAATTGTTATAGTAATCAGCTTACCTAGTCTTAGAGACTAGGTGTCATCACAACATCCTACGGAGAGAGTTTGGGGTCGGAACAAGATAGTATCAGAGCTCTAGGTTCAATGGTTTAACGAGTCACTATCAAGTTTAGTAGTGTTTGCGGATCGGTACGGAGACATCAGTACTTATGTTCGAGAGGCTACAGAACTATTAGGAAAATTCCACTTCTTTCATTCTTGCCGTACGGATTTGTTGATTTCAAAGTTTGAGCCTTTGTATCTATATTCTCTCACAGATGGTGAGGACACGTGCTACCATATAAGTTGAGTAGACACCCGTGCCCCCTGCTAAGGTCGCGAGAGGCTGGGTCGAGGTAGAGGCCGAGGAGGGGCACGCGCCGCAACTAGAGCACCTATCAGAGCAGCAGTTGATGAGCCTCCAGTAGCTCTTGTTGCGGGACAGGCACTAGAGGCGCTTGTTGTTACCCCCGGACTTCAGGAGACTTTAGCACAGTTCCTGAGAATGTTTGGCACATTGGCTCAAGCGGGATTGATCTCCGTTGCACAAGCTACTTTAGAGATTAGGGGAGGAGCTCAGATTCCAACCGCCCGTACTCTAGAGCAGCGGGCTCACATTGGTCAGGTTCCAAATGTGGTGCCGGTATAGCCTGTTATTTCGGTTCAGCCTTAGGTCAGGCTAGGGGTATCAGAGGAGGAGCGGAAGAGGCTTGAGAGGTTCAAGAGGTATAGTCCACCTACTTTCATTGGCACATCTACTAAGGATGTGTCGCGCCCCCTTTTTTCCTCCTCGCGGAGAACGTCCGGGTTTCGACATTTCATGGGGAATAACTCTTTTCCTTTTGGGAATTGGGTTTTTAAGAGTCGCCACCGAATGAATTATGGTGCGTTAGGGCACCTTGAGCAATTAACTCATGGACTAGTTTGCATTACCAGAGATTTAGGGTAAGGGCTGGAAATAACCTTGAGGGGAAGGTGTTAGGCACCCCTCGCGGTCCACAATGGTGGGTCCCGGCCGAACTTATACTATGTGAATTAGTCAAATAAACAGATAAACAGTTTTACCACGTACTTGCAAGTAAGGCATGTTTTGACATTCAAGTAATGAAACAAGGAGAAGGGTTTGAACAAATTGCACATATATAAAGAAAAGTAAATTCATTTAAACAACGGGAGTTGGGAAAGGGGGTCCTAGGTTGGTTAGCCTTCAGGATCATACCCACACAGTGCCCGGTAATCACTCCTCAATGAGGGGCTACACGTGACATTAGCGCGTAGTCATCATATCCTTACTACCCAATTCCCTCCCCTTGGTCATAGCCTAAAGCGTTCTAACAGCCTTGAAAGATATCCTATGCGTGCATTACCCGTCCCTTCTTTGTGGCCCTGGAGGTATTTAGGACCTCTAATTTGGGTAGTTCTAGACCATCCTAAGATGTTTTAAAGGAGAAAAAAGTCTAGGCGTCAAACAAAACAAGTAGGACTGTATTTCAGAAAAGGAGAAATAGCTAAAGGCTCACATTTACCTCTACAAATATAACAAGCAAATGCACGTCTCAAACAACTGTTTTAGATATTTAAGAGAAAACCTTAGAACATGATATCTAGATGAGCTGACAGTATACAGTATTGAATTAGGACCAAAGTGTGAAAGAACTGAGTCCATTTGCCTACTGATTTTAGACTTGCTGAGTAGATAGCAGAACATAGTTTTACGGTTGCAGAATTTTAATAGTCCTATAGGCTTGCCTAGGCGTATAACAGTGATGTCCTATGAGCATGATATCTGTATTGATTAGGAATGTAGTAAAACAGTAAAATGATTTTTTAGACGAACTTGAGATCCTATAGGCATGCTTTCTAGCAGTATTAATTTAAAGCAGTAATTGAAAACTTATTTAAAGAAGCGGACAGATTAATTGAATTAAACCAATTCAGAATAGACAAACATGAATTAAACTGATTTATTTAACTAAACTGGTTTTAAGTTCTATAGGCATGATTTCTATTAGAGCTGATTTTAATTCCTATAGGCATGGTATCTAATTATTAAAAGCCATTTAGATCCTATAGACATGGTTTCTAATTGCGTGGAAGTAAAGCAAACATAACAAACACATTTGAATCAACCTGGATCCTATAGGCATGGTATCTACCCAATTTTACCCGCAATGCATATACTACCCTCCCTTTTTACTAAACACCCCACTGTTTGTTTATAATAATTATTACAGATCAATGAACTGAATAAAAAAATTACATAAATAAACAGAAATTAATCTATAGGGAGCCTGCAGCATGCCCAAATGATTTCCAAGCCTCCAGTAGTCTCAAATGCCAAAATTCCATAGCCAATTTCATGTCCAGGTGTGTCAAAGTTCCCAAAGGACCTCAAGGATCCCGGGCAGTGCTCACACCCAGACTTTCTCAAATAGTAACTGATTATTGTGCAGTGTGGAAAGGCCAGCTCTGACATGCCAGAGTTCAGAGAAATCTCAAGGGTCTCAAGGCAGTACACATATCAGAGGGGCATAACCTAGTAATCTAAGAGTAAAGTGAGAGTGCTTGACATAGTTTTGAAAAGGTTTTGAAAATAGTACAGAGATGACTTTAAGAGTGAAAAAGGTTTTCAGGAATAGGCAATAGTTTGGTAGTAAAAGATAGTTTGAGAAGAGCACCAAAACTCTTTTGAAAACAGCAGATAATCAATAAAACATTCAGAAACATAGAACTTAGCCGGAGTAATCAATCAGCCAGAATTTCAAAGTAATACAGATTTCTAGAAAGAATATATATCAATTCCCATAAATAGAAAATAAATTAAGTAAAATTTCACAGAAACGTAGAACTTAGCCGGAAAAAATTAGGTCAGAACCCTAATAGGGCTCAGTTAGAGAGACAATCACGAAAGAGTCAGCAAGTGGCACAAACAACTTAATAAAGCAAGGAATAATAGTCAGAATGAACATAGACATGGAGGATCAGTAGAAAAGTTGAACCAAGAACTTATTAGAGGCATATTAGGACAAGAAAGCCACGAGACATTCAAATGGCTAAGAGAAATCACAGGAACCCAGGCAAGAACAAAGGCAGTACTCAAATAACTCAGAAACCAAACAAAAGAGTCGAAAAAATTAGGGTTTTTAGTATAAACAAGTTGAACTTAGAGCAATCCTAATGAAATCGGTTAAAACATATAGAAACAGAAGATTAAACACTTGAATCACTAAATGTTTTGGAAAAAGAAATTTCAGGAAACCCTAGTTTAGAGAAAGATGAAAAATTACTTGAAAATCATACGATTCTTGTAAAGATTCACAAGATTATTGTAAAACTCATAAGAAACAAGTTTAAATCATCTCAGATCTGTACAGATCTAAGGGGTTCAGAAGAAAAAAACTAGGGTTTCGAGGAGAACAACACAGAGGTGAAGAAACCTGCTTAAAAACCCATAGATCGTAGCCGATGTAGGACGATCTTACTCGGAATCACATTGGAACAGCCTGAAACAGGCGAGAAAGGGGCCATAGATGCGAGCCAACTAGCCCTGGTCCCTTGAGGACCCTGGAGATGGCAAGACTAACGTGAGGGAGGCCATTGGAGGTTTGGGGGTGGTGAGAAATCATCGTAGATAGTCATAGGTGAGTGTCAGTGAGGTCCGATTAGGGTTAGGTTTGAGAGCGTTTGAGAGAAGAGAGGGGTTTCAGGGTGGCGGATGGTGGAAATGAAAGGGTTTTGGGGGGGGGGGGTCGTTTTTTTTTTATTTTAGGAAGGGTCGTTTGTGGCCGTTGATCTCTATGATCAACGGTCGAGATTAAAAGGTTTTGGGGCCGGATCGGGTAGTTGGGTTTGGGCTGGGTAATTTTAATTGGGATTGGGCTGGTAATTAGGTTGAATTAGGGCTGAAATTAAAATAAAAATAGGCCAGATTTTAAATAGCCACTTTTAATAACTATATAATTTATAAAAATAATAAATAAATTCCAAAAAATATCTTTGTGTACTAAAATAATTTAAAATACTTAGTTAACATTTTAAAAATATAAAAGACCATTTTATGCATCAATAATGTAATTATGCACTGGTATGGGCTATTATTGCAAAGATGTGCAATTAGCCTAAAAAAATGTAAATATAACTATAAAAAATGCACTAAAAATATTTAAACACTATATTGGCATAAAAATAAAGAATTTAGATGACTAATCATCACAAATGTAATTTGAAGAACAATTATTGGATATTTTATAAATAAAAGAGAAGAAATAAATTGATTTTCGAGCTCTTAAAATTATAGAAAAATTATAAAAAATGCTCATGCATGCTTATAACTGCATATGTACTATTTTGAAAGTATATATATGTATTAAAAATATATGAGGAAAAATTGGGTATCAACAGCTGCCCCTCTTTACCCGGGAAGGATGAAAGAGTTTTCGGGTAAAGAAATGATGGCCAATTTTGACCGAATGGGATGTTTCGAAAGATAGAGGCCGGACTCTTGTCTTGAGTTACCTACATATCCCTAGTTTTACAGGAATCAAGCCATGTGTAGTTCTGGATTCATTGGCGGAATATACTGATGAAGTCATTGCAAGAACGGACACGAGATGCGAGAGCGGTTATGGTGAACAGTTAAGTTTGAGATAGTTTGAAGGAACTGGAGCGAGGTCGCTCCTGCTAGGATAGCGGTTGCTTGCTGATCACCTGCAGATAAAGAGATGCTACAAACATGTATTTGTGCGAAAATTTAAACATGATGCAGATTCCCTTTGGACCATGAGAGCTGTCTTTGGACGGTTAAGGATGACGTCCTCGGACCATGATGTCCTGGGCCATGAATTGTTTAGTGAAGGATTTGCAGGCCATGAAATGGTGTTCTCGGGCCATGCAGATGGTGCCTCCGAACCATGATGACTTTGAATAATGATATGCGAATTTGAGGGATCCTCAGGCCATGGCATGGTGTCTTCCGGCTATGAGGATGATGCCTTTAGACTATGACGCCTTTGGACAGATTTGCAATATTTTAGCCCATGAGATGCAATAATATGATGTTGTCAAGACAAGGCTTAGTCTTGCGAGTTGAAGGGCAGAGCTTAGCCCGATAGAAGAGCAAATAGATAGTACCGGAGTAGAGCAACATTTATGCAAGGAGGGACAATGTTTAGTCCCATGCAGATGGAAGGTAGTGCTTAGCCTTATATAAATATGGAGGCAGGGATTAGCCTCATGCAAGTCATAGGGAGGTAGGGCTTAGCCTCATGCAAACAGGGAGGCAAGGATTAGCCTTAGGGAGGCAAGGATTAGCCTCATGCAGATAGGGAGGTAAGGATTAGCCTCATGCCAATAGGGAGGCAGGGATTAGCCTCATGCAAGATGGGGAGGCAAGGATTAGCCTCATGCAAGATAGGGAGGCAAGGATTATCCCCATGCAAGTGGGAGGCAGGGATTAGTCTTATGCAGGTATGGAGGCAAGGATTAGCCTCATGCAGATATGGAGGCAAGGATTTGCCCCATGCAAGTGGGAGGCATGGATTAGCCTCATGCAGGTGGGGAGGCAAGGATTATCCTCATGCAGATAGGGAGGCAAGGATTAGCCTCATGCAGGTGGGGAGGCAAGGATTAGCCTCGTGCAGATAGGGAGGCAAGGATTAGCCTCATGCAGGTGGGGAGGCAAGGATTAGCCTCATGCAGATATGGAGGCAAGGATTAGCCTCATGCAGGTGGGGAGGCAAGGATTAGCCTCATGCAGGTGGGGAGGCAAGGATTAGCCTCATGCAAGGTAGGGAGGCAAGGATTAGCCTCATGCAGATATGGAGGCAAGGATTAGCCCCATGCAAGTAGGGAGGCAGGGATTAGCCTCATGGGAATGGGGAGGCAAGGATTAGCCTCATGCAAGGTAGGGAGGCAAGGATTAGTCTCATGCAGGTATGCGGGACAGGGCTTAGTCCCATGAAAAGAGCGAGTAGCAAATAAGAGTAGAATATGTCTTAGCTGGAGATATATTCGGTGTCTGATTGACTGATTGATAATGATCTTGTTATGTGTACATATTTGCGGATGCTATTGCTACATCAGATGTACCTGCGTTCAAAGAAAAATGGTAAGTTTTGTGAGGGGGGAGGTTGGTTTGTGCTTTTGTCCGCTGGCCTTGCTTTGCTCCGTTCTAGGGCCCTTTTGAGTTTCCTGGGTAACCTGACTGTTACGGAAATAGAGTTTTCGAAAATATGGAATTATTGATGAAAAATAGAGTTATTTAAAAACATATTGAAATATTAAGTAATTTAGATGAACTAGTGACTGTAACACATTTCAGAGACACTGTAACTTTCTCATATTAGAATTTTGAGGGTCCTCCTCAAAATTCTGCCCCAGTTTGGTAGATGATCCTTCGGCCGCTTGCGAGTAACGAGTCCCGTTGGACCTTCTTCGGATTTTTGAGAATCCTTCTCAAAATTCTGCCCCAGTTTCTTAATCGATTTCAGACTGTCTGACATATGTTGGCGAGGTCCTCCTCAAAATTCTGCCCCAGTTTCTGATCTTGGGGGGGGGGGGGGAAAGGAAATTTTATTATGATATGACCGAACCCATAAGGCTGCCTACGTATCCCCTCTTAAACGGGAATCAGGTCAAGCGTAGTTCAATTACATCAGATGAAGAAATGTAAACAGTCTAAACATAGTATCTCTTGACTGCGTCTGAATTGATTGGTTTTGGCCAAATTTCTCCATCCATTTCTGCAAGTATGAGTGCACCTCCTGTCAGCACCCTGTGAACCATGTACGGACCTTGCCAGTTGGGAGGGAATTTCCCTTTGGCTTCATCTTGATTTGGAAAGATCTTCTTTAGCACCAACTGTCCTGGTGCAAATTGTCTTGGTTTGGCCTTTTTGTTGAAAGCTCTGGACATTCTATTCTAATAAAGCTGACCGTGGCACACTGCATTCATCCTCTTTCCATCGATAAGGGCCAATTATTCATAGTGGTTCCTTATCCATTCTGCATCGCTGAGTTCAGCTTCTTGTATGACTCTTAAAGAGGGAATCTCTACTTCGGCTGGGATGACAGCTTCAGTACCGTAAACCAGCATGTAGGGAGTTGCTCCGGTTGATGTGCGAACCGTAGTGCGATATCCCAACAAGGCAAAAGGTAGCTTCTCGTGCCATTGTTGTGGTTTTCTACCATCTTCCTCAGTATCTTTTTGATATTTTTGTTGGCGGCTTCCACGGCTCCATTCATCTGAGGTCTAAAGGCTGTGAAATTCTTGTTCTTGATTTTGAAAGTTTCGCACATGGCTTTCACCAGATCACTGTTGAGGTTGGCGGCATTATCAGTGACAATGGACTCGGAAACTCCGAATCGGCAAACAATACGATCTTTGACTAAGTCTGCGACGACTTTCTTGGTTACAGCTTTGTAAGATGCAGCCTCTACCCATTTTGTGAAGTAATCAATGAATACCAGAATAAACCTGTGTCCGTTTGAAGCAGTGGGCTCAATCGGACCAATGACATCCATTTCCCAAGCAGCGTATGGCAAAGGCGAGCTTGTTGCGTTGAGCTCATTTGGCGGCACCTTTATCATATCGGCATGCACTTGACATTGTTAGCATTTGCGGACATACTGGACACAGTCTGTTTCCAATGTCATCCAAAAGTAACCGGCCCTGAGTATCTTCTTGGCTAAGATAAAACCATTCATGTGTGGACCGCAGGTCCCAACATGTATCTCCTCAAGTATCTTAGAAGCCTCTTTTGCGTCGACACATCTTAGCAATCCAAATCGGGAGTTCTCCTGTACAAATTTCCTCCGCTGTGGAAGAAGTGATTGGACAAGCTCCAAAGTGTGCGTTTCTGAGTGCCGTTTGGATGCTCCGGATATTCTCCTTTCGCCAAATACTCCTTGATGTCATAGAACCAAGGCTTTCCATCTGTCTCTTCCTCGACGTAAGCACAATAAGTCGGTTGATTATGGACCTTTACTAGGATGGGATCAATGAAGTTCTTGTCCGGATGTTGTATCATAGATGACAAAGTGGCTAATGCATCGGCAAACTCATTCTGAATTCTGGGTACATGCCGAAACTCTATCTTGGTGAACCTCTTTCTCAATTCTTGCACATGGTGCAGATATGGCAATATCTTGGAATTCTTGGTGGCCCACTCTCCTTGTACCTGGTGCACAAGCAAATCTGAATCCCCAATCACTAGCAGCTCCTGAATGTTCATGTCGACTGCTATGTTGAGTCCTACTATGCAAGCTTCGTACTCCGCCATGTTGTTAGTGCAGGGAAATTTGAGTTTAGCAGATACCGGATAATGTTGACCTGTTTCTGATACCAAAACTGCTCCAATGCCCACTCCTTTGAAATTTGCAGCTCCGTCAAAGAACATCCTCCAACCGTCGTATGCTTTAGTAATATCCTCTCCTACAAACGACACTTCTTCATCAGGAAAATACATTTTCAAGGGTTCGTATTCTCCTCCCACTGGATTCTCAGCAAGATGATCTGCCAATGCTTGTCCTTTGACCGCCTTTTGAGTTATGTTGACGATATCGAACTCACTCAACTGTATCTGCCATTTGGCCAACTTTTCGATCGGCATGGGCTTCTGAAATATATACTTCAAATAATCCATCCTGGATATGAGGTATGTGGTATAGGTGCAGAAGTAATGCCTTATCTTCTGGGTCGTCCAGGTCAAAGCACAGCAAGTGTGTTCCAGCAAAGAGTATCGTGCTTCATTAGGTGTGAACTTCTTACTCAAGTAGTATATGGCTTGCTCCTTTTTCCCTGTCTCTTTATGTTGTCCCAGAACACATCCAAAGGCTCCATCCAATACCGATAGATAGAGTAGCAAAGGTCGTCCCGGCTCTAGCGGGACCAAGACCGGTGGTGTGGACAGGTATTCCTTGATTTTGTCAAAAGCTCTCTGACAATCTTCGGTCCAGCTTGTCTCGGCATCTTTCCTCAGCATCTTGAAGATGGGTTCACATATGACTGTGGACTGTGCTATGAAGCGACAAATATAATTGAGGTGCCCTAGGAAGCTCATCACGTCCTTTTTGCTCCTAGGCGGAGGTAACTCCTGAATAGCCTTGACTTTAGACGGATCTAGCTCGATCCCTCGACGACTGAAAATGAATCCCAATAATTTTCCTGTGGGAACCCCGAATGCACACTTGGCGGGGTTCAGTTTCAAGTTGTACCTCCTTAGTCTGTTGAAGAACTTTCTCAAGTCTGCAATGTGGTCTGAGGCCCTCTTGGATTTGATGATGACGTCGTCCACATATACCTCTATCTCCTTGTGTATCATATCATGAAAGATGGTTGTCATGGCTCTCATGTAGGTAGCCCCAGCATTCTTTAGACAAAATGGCATCATCTTGTAACAGTACACCCCCCATGGTGTAATAAAGGCTGTTTTCTCCGCGTCCTCTTCGTCCATCCAAATCTGGTGATAACCACGAAGCAATCTACAAAAGATTGGAGTTCATGCTTGGCGCAATTATCGATCAGGATGTGTATGTTTGGCAATAGAAAGTCGTCCTTGGGACTTGCTTTGTTTAAATCCCGATAGTCAACACACACTTTGACTTTCCCATCTTTCTTCGGAACTGGAAAACCGTTGGCTAACCAGGTTGGGTCTCAACCACCCTGAGAACTTTGGCTTTGATCTGCTTGGTAACCTCCTCCTTGATTTTCAGGCTCATGTCTGGTTTGAACTTTCTGAGTTTCTGCTTCACCGGCGGACACATTGGATTGGTAGGTAACTTGTGATCCACTATGGACGTGCTCAAACCTGTCATGTCATCATATGACCATGCGAAAATGTCCTCATATTCTTTTAGGAAATGGATGTACTCTTCCTTTTCTGTTGGTGATAAGTGAATGCTGATGTGAGTCTTTTTGACGGTCTCGGCGTCCCCCAAGTTTACTGCTTCGGTTTCGTTCAGATTGGACATAGGCTTATTCTCAAAATTTTCAACCTCCCTGACAACTTCCTCGGGTATCTCGTCTTCTTCATCTGAATCACTGTCCTCATGTTGCGTCACCTCATGGTATGTCACAGTCACCGGTTCATCAGGAAAAGTAATAATAACGCTGTAGAAAGAAAAGTGTAGAAAATAGTAATGAATAATAAAGAGCAATGCATTTGATTAAAACTGAAAAAAACATCCAGACAAGTACGGCTCGAGGAATCGAGCATTTATTTTGAAACAAGTAAGTCTTTAAACCAAATTACTGAAAATCTTAAATGCCTAGAATGGCTATAGAAATAAAATCTGCCAGGCTACCCAGGGACTCGGTGGGCCCGGGATGGTGTGGCGGTCCAGTTCTTGAGAACAGCTCCCTTCTCCACATTCTGAATAGTGAGGCCTTCTTCCTCCTCCTCCTCAATTATTGCACTACAGTCCATGTCTTCGTCCTCCAAAAACAGATTCTTCAACCCAACTAATGCTTCCTCTTCTGCAGTTCCCCATATTGTATCAGCTTGGTGAAAGGCTTGATCCAGACATGGCACTGGTTGCTCAAGAGGGTAGTACGGTCCACGCCATGGAGGCGACCAATCGTTATACTCTTTCCATGTGTACTGATATCCGAGCCCAAAGGTAGTACCATGACCCTTCAGCCGTATCGGTTTAGTAATACCCTGGAGATTCTTCCCAAGTCCTTTAGGGGTTCATACCCAGACCATGCCAGTACGCTCTCTATTTTACTGCTCCCCCATGTGTCATTCTCGACGGCATTGACACGTTCAATATGATGATAGGTTTCCCCTCCTAGCTTTCTTCTATTTCCAATAACTGGGATGGTATGACTGGTGTAGATGGGGTTACTCCCATCTCCGTGAATGATCACCTCCTGACGATTCCATTCGAATTTCACGGCTTGATGTAGTGTAGATGCCGCGGCCCCAGTGGCATGGATCTATGGTCAGCCCAACAGAAGGTTGTATGAGGCCGGTATGTCGAGCACCTGAAACTCAACGTCGAACCAAGTTGGCCCATCTGCAAGCACAGGCTAATCTCCCCGATCGTGGCCCTTTAAGACCCATCGAAAGCTTTCACGTTCATGCTTCCTACCCGTATTTCATGAAAACCTTTGTCCAATCTTTTCAGAGTGTCCAGCGAACAAATATTGAGGCTTGAACCTCCGTAAACCAAGACGCTAGCAATGAAGTAATCTTCGCATCGCACTGTAATGTGCAGTGCCCTATTGTGATTCAGACCCTCAGGTGGCAACTCATCCTCTTGGAAAGTGATTTTGTGACTTTCCAACACCTGTCCTACCATGTTTGACATCTCTCTGCTGGTGATATTATTGGGCACGTAAGCTTCGCTCAACACTTTCATCAAAGCGTTCTTGTGTGCTTCTGAATTTTGTAACAGTGACAGGATGGATATCTGAGCTGGGGTTTTGTTCAAATGATCAATGACGGAATATTCCCTTGCTTGCACTTTCCTCCAAAGGTCATCTCTCCCTGTTTCAATGACAGGCTGCTTGGCAGTAGCATCCTTACTTAGTCCTTCCAGGTGCTCAGGTGTGTAGATTCTCCCGGTCCTGGTCATTCCTTGTGCGGCATCCGATTCCTCCATCTTTGCTTTTCTTTTTCGCCTAGCTTTGGCAACATAGTCCCAAGGTATTGCTTTTGAGTGGAAAGGAGGTATGGTTGATACTGTCACTGTGAAAGGTGTGGCCACTTCCACTCTAAACGGAACAGGGGTGGTTGTAGGCGGGGCCACCTCTACCTCAAATGGAACTAATACAGCTACCTCCACCGCGATTGGTGACTGAGTCTTGACCACAATAGGAGTAAGTGTGACTGGGGGTTTGAAGTCATCACCTTCCCGAATAAGCCCAATCGACCCCTTAGGGTCCCAATCTTCGTTCGTCTCTATCATATGTATTCCACCACCTCTATGATCAGGGAGAGGGTTGTTGCGAACATTGGGTGTGGCCTCCTTTATTTATATAACCTTGTTGTCAATCAACGTCTGGATTTTGTCTTTCAATGCTCGGCATTCGTCAGTGGTGTACCCTTTCATACCGGAAAGGTACGCACAAGTTTTGTTAGGATTGACTCATTAGGATGGATTCTTTAGTGCCACAGCGGGAACATGAGTGACGTAACCTGCGGCTTTCAACCTATCATACAGCTCATCAATGGGTTCAGCGATGGCGGTGTATTATCTGAGTGGCTTGCGGTCGAAATTGGGTCTTGGTCTTGGATAATTTTGGCGAGTCGGAGGCGATTGGAAGTGAGGTGGTTGGGAGTTATAGGCATGATAGGCAATGGCTGGTTGGGAGTAGCTGGGAGATGATGGTTGATATGTCGATGGTGGTGCTTGGTATGTGGATGGAGGTGTTTGATATGTGGGTGGAGGTGTTCGATAGGTAAGTGGAGATTTCGGGCCTTGAGCCACCATTATTTCCCTAACGTCTTTCTTCTTTGATATGCTGCCTGATTGCAATGCTTTATTTGTGGCCTGTAATGCCTCAAAATTCGTTACCAACCCGCTGTTGATGCCTTCCTCAATCCTTTCCCATGTTTGATGATATCGGAGAATTTATGATTTTCAATAACCATCAACCTTTCATAATACTACGGAGCCTGTGCTCTAACGAAGAACTTGTTCATCTGTTCTTCATCCAAAGATGGCCTGACCTTTGCTGCTTCCGACCTCCATCGGGTAGCATACTCGCGGAAAGTCTCAGTGGGTTTCTTCTTAAGATTTTGGATGTAGAAAACATCGGGTGCATTTTCTGTGTTGAACCTGGATCGGTCCATGAAATCTGATGCCATACCTACCCAATTGGACAATTTCCTTGGATCCTGGCTGATGTACCAGGACAAAGCATCACCAGTAAGACTCCTCATGAAGAGTTTCACCCGGATCTTCTCGTCCTTTCCGACCCCAACAAGCTTGTCACGATAGGTCCTTAGATGAACTCTAGGATCACTTGTGCCGTTGAACATCTCGAACTTGAAAGGTTTGTACCCCTCTGGCAGTTCTACATCTGGCTGTATGCATAGGTCTTCATAATTCAAACCTTCTATCCCTTTGCCGCCTTCGACACCCTATACCCGACTTGTCAATTTCTTGAGCCCTTCAGCCATGTTTTTAATGAGCTGGTCTTTCTCTGAGGATTCTGGTGCATAGGAAGTTGGTTGAGTAGAGTGGGGTATGGTCTCCACATATGTGGGGTTATTTTGATGAGTGCCAGGGACTTGGGTGTAGTGATGGTCATTGGTTGAGTTTTGAGGGTCGGGTATAGGTTGTGGTGTATTTTGGGGAGTGTGGTAAGTAGCGTTTGGTGGGTATTGGATTAGTTGGTGGTGGTGTTGCGGTGGAGTTGGTAATGGTAAGGGATTGAGATTTTGAGGTGGGGTTGTGTATGGATGTGGTGCAGGAGGGTTTTGTGGGTGTTGGTTTGATGTGTTTTAGGGAGGTGCCGGGTTCTTTGTGTTATGTTGATTGATGTCGGGGACATTCAAGGTAAGTGATAAATTCGCCAAGTTGCGAACCTGCTCAAGCTCTCCTTGTTGTTCCAGTATCTTTTGTTCCAATCTCAAGACTAGATCATTTGGTGCCGGAGTGCTCCGACCATCTGAAGTTTCTGCGTTCTCAACATTCTCCTTTCGGATAAAACTTAAGTCGTCCATTTTTGTTTTTCCTTTGCTTTTTGTATTACTTGGAGGAGGAGGAGGTGGAGGGCCTCTAGATCTGGTATGATACGCTGATGATGCCAGTATGAGTGAACTGACCTTAGGGAATGGGAATAATCAAAATAAAGACAAAAAACAAAAGGTAACAAGTTAGTAGGGGTTTTGAAATATTGCGGTATTTAAGCACATATTGCGGGAATATAAATTCGCGTCCTAATTTGGGAGACTCATTGTGCTCGAGGTAGGCCTAGGGACAAATAGATTTGGAGAACTTCAGATACCAACAAATGCCTCATTTCATAATATGAAAAATAGACGAATCCCAAAACGACACTAAGATAAAAGGAAAAATAAGTCACTATTGGCACTTGGCCATATTACATTTTAAGAAAGCAAATAAATCTAGTCTATTTGGTCCCAGAAGGACCTTCCCCAGATTCAATCTTCCTGACTCCATCGTACAGGTCTCCCAGCTCGCGCAGACCCAGCAGCAAGTAGGCCCTGGCCAGATGTCCTCCTTCAGCTCCTTCAGCGTTCT
>NW_017671637.1:226173-268716 GCF_001879085.1 Nicotiana attenuata | reverse complement strand
TTCCTTGCTTTCTTTTCTTTTGCTTGACTGGAGGATATGATGGATCTTCATTTAGTTTATGAGTCATCACCTCCGGTGGTATCCCTGTCATGTCAGTATGGGACCAAACAAAACAATCTGTGTTAGCTTTTAAAAATTCAATCAACTTACGCTTCACCTCCGGGCTAAGATTGGCTCCTATATACACTTTTCTCTCTGGCCAGTGTATAAACAAAACCACAGCCTCCAGCTCTTCTATCGTCGTTTTGATGTTTTCATTTTCCTCTAGTTCTTGAACGAAATCGGGCCTTGAATCTACATCTGTTTGTTCTTGTTCAGTTAAGGTTGACGCTATGTTATCCTCAACTGGATTCTGTAATTGCTATTTTTCTTCACCCTTTCGTACTTGAATTTGCCATGGAGTTGATGTTCCTAGATGTCTGTTGATCTCCCCTGATTTGACATATTCCCCTTGGCGCTGGAAATTTAATGACTTGATGCAAGGTTGAAGGAACAACATCCATTTCGTGGATCCATGGTCTTCCAAGAATCATATTATAAGACATCTCCATGTCTACTACCTGGAACTTTGTATCTTTGACGACTCCTTCAGCAAATGTGGTGAGCGTTACCTCTCCTTTCGTAACGACGCTGGAATTATCAAACCCAGATAGAGTATGTGCCTTTGGTATTACTTTATCTTCAGCGTGCATCTCACGTAATACTCTTAATAGAATAATGTTTACGGAACTACCTGGATCAATCAAAACTCGTTTTACATTAGTATCGTATACAATTAAAGATATTACCAGTGCATCGTTATGAAGGGTTAACACGCCATCTGCATCTGCATCATTGAATGTAATGTTGTCTTCTTCTAAAACTTGCCGCACCCGTTTTCCTTAGGTAATTGTTACTTTGGAAATTTTGTTAGCAGCAGTATATGACATACCATTGATGTCTTCACCCCCACTTATAACGTTGACAGTTCTTTTGGGAGAAGGTGGTTTTGGAGACTCCTGCTTGTTCTTCATGTACGCCTGCTTACCTTTCTCACTGAACAACTCAGTAAGATATCCTTGTTTTAACAAATGATCAACTTCACCCTGTAAAAATCTGCAATCTGCTGTTTTATGTCTGTGGTCGTTATGAAACTCGCACCAATGATCAGGATTGCGCCTATTTGGATTTGATCTCATCTCCTTTGGCCATCGAACCTTATCTCCCATGCTTCTCAAAACAGCTACGAGCTCGGAGGTGCTGACATTGAAGTTGTAACCACTGAACCTTGCTTTTAAATTTCGATCATCATCTCGTGACTCATGGTTGTTTCGCTCGTTCCTAAATCTTGATGAAGAGCCTGATTCTCTATTTCTAGACCGTGAGTCTTTTCCCGCAGGTCCCATATAAGGCTCGTACCTATTTTTACCGGATCTTTTTTCGGACTCTGAACGTCTCGAACTTACCTTTTCTTCTTTTTGAAATCGTGGAACGGTATCTTCCTCAATCCTCAGCTTCGTGCTATACCTGTTATAAACATCATTCCACGTTGTAGCGGGGAATTCTCGAAGGCTTTCCTTGAGTTTCCTCGTAGCTTCCGAGCTTTTTTCATTCAAATTACTTGTGAAAGCTATAGCTGCCCAGTTGTCAGGTACACGTGGCAATGTCATTCTTTCACGTTGAAATCTGTCCACGAATTCCCTAAGTAGTTCTGAGTCCCCTTGCTTGATTTTGAAAATATCCTCCATTCTTTTCTCTACTTTTTGAGCTCCCGAGTGTGCTTTGATGAAAGAATCTGCAAGCTCAGCAAAAGAATTTATAGAATTTTCGGGTAAAAGAGAATACCATGTTAGCGCTCCTTTGGTGAGTGTTTCACCAAATTTTTTGACTAATACTGATTCAATCTCCTGCTTAGTCAAATCATTGCCTTTTACGCCCGTTGTGAATGCAGTCACGTGGTCTCGTGGGTCTGTCGTTCCATCATATTTTGGAATATCAGGCATTTTGAACTTTTTTGGAATTGGAAGTGGAGCAGCACTTGGCTTCCAGGGTTGTTGCGAATATCTATCCATATCTACCCCTTTGATTATGGGTGGCACCCGGGTATCTGCTCTATGCGCTCACTTTGCTCCTTGAGCTGTTTCTGCAAGGTTAGTACTTATAAATCGGAATTAAATACATTACCTGGTTCTCTCTCCTGTGATTCGCTGGGAGTTCCTCCACCGCCTGAGTTAACAAGCCCAGAACGAGGGTTTTCCAAAGTGTTGTTATTTGGAGTAGGTGTGGGTGTTGCAACAGGTAACTGATTAACAAGTGCCTCAACAGCTTTATTGACATGAGCAGCAATTAATTTCTGCAAAGCCTCATCAACAGCTTCAGCATTTTCAAATTGACCATGCTCGTTTATTTGAGACCCATCAGGAGTACCCTCACGAGATTGTCGTGGTGAGCCGTGTAGAGTAGAAACTCGAGCGTTAATATGTTGTGGATCTTCCTGATTTTGTTGATTCATTTGGTTTCCTTGAGTGTTATCATTGTTGTTCGACATAGTTGATGCAACAAGGAAAGTTAAGCGAAAAGAAAATAGATTATCAGATTCCCGGTAACGGAACCAATTTGTTTAACCAAAAAATAGATTTTTAGTCAAAGCTAAAATTTAGAAGAACTCGGGTTACTGATAATCAAGAAAATGAATAAAAAGAAGTAATTCTGGATAGCAAGATGGTAATCAAGAGAAACAAATAAATCAATGTCTATTTCAATAGTCTTTCCTCTCCCTATAACTGATCATATATCTCCTTTTTATAGGTACCTTTGAGAATATACGTTTTGCTCGAATCATAATGAGGCTATTATGAGTAATTAAAGACATTGAATGCTATGTTACACGATCATTACATTCAAAATATATTCTCTAACGTATTCAGCATTTAATGCTCATTAAATGCCGTATCTGCACTCTTTTCTATTGTCAGATTCATTCCTTCTGATTCTCGGATATAAATAACTTAAATAGGTACGAGCGCCGTGTTACTTGTCTGATGTCCCGTGCCTCTTCCTCTTTCTTTGCTCGTATCTGTTGTAACTCCTGACTCGTGGCTAATTGCGATTCTTTGACCATTTGACTAATCCACGTGTCTTGACACGTCACCTTTACATATAAATATAATTTTTCCCAATACAGTCATATCAAAACAAATTAATAATACAACTAAGGCAAGAAGTGATACAAGACGATCTCATAGTTTATTCTCGATTGAAATACATATATGTAGTTCAATTTTAAGAGAGAACTCATGCAATGAAGAAAATTAAGTTACCTGCAGAAAATTTGATAACCCAATAATAACTATGGTAGTTTAAACAAAAACGTGATCCTTCATATAAACGGAATTGGAGGTTCAACGTATATGGCTATAAAACTTTAATCTTATGTATAGGACATAATATTTCAAAGAATTAGAAGTTTAAAAGGTATTAGAAGTTCTTGCTAATTCGTATAAGGCAAGGAATTTATAAAAGTAATATTTTAGTGGATACTAAATTGCTGAATATTAGGAGTTTTTATATCTTTTAATTGAGAAAAGATATTATAGTCAATTTTTGTAATTAACTTGAAAGTCTTAAATATTAAAAACATTATTAAATGATTATTTTGTCTCGTGTAAAATCTATTCTTAAAGGGTAAAAAAAGCGAACGATATTTCGCTATGGGCTTTCGTGCTTTTAATATAGTATAAATTTTGACAAAAGGGGCTCAAATTTTACTTTAATTACAACCTACAAGTTTAAATTCATATGCAGTACTACTAGTACTTTTGATTTTTTTAAAACTTTATTATGTGAAAATAGCACGGTCTAGCCAGTTTTCGGACTGACCATTCAAAAATAGCCAGCGTTTACCAAGTCAATGAAAAATAGTCACTATTTTGCTGCAACAGAGACCGGTCCAGCATAATATACTGGAGTTCAGTGCACCTGTGTATGAACTTCCAGCATATTTGCTGGAACTCCAACACACGGAAAGTTCCAGCATAATATACTGGAGATTTGAGCACTTGTGTATGAACTTCCAGCATATTATACTGGACCGGTATACTTTGCTGGAACTCCAGTATATTATGCTGGAGTTCTAGTGTACTTATGCTGGAACTCCATCATATTATGCTGGAGTTCCAGCATACTTATCCTGGAACTCCAGTATAATATGCTGGAGTTCAAGTATACTTATGCTGGAACTCCAGCATAATATACTGGCGTATTTTCTGGGTTTTGAAAAGTGTTTTCGCTCAGATTTATCTTTACATGAAAAGTGACTAGATTTCGTTTACTTTTGAAACTGAACTATTTTTAAACGACAAGTTATAAATTTGATTATTTTTGAATTTCTCCCCTTTATTATTAGAGTTCCTGGTTTCGGGATCAGTCCGAAGTCCAAACATTCGTCAGACATTACAAAATCTAAGATATATTATTTTATTATTTCGTATCTGTGTTTGTATTCGATGCCGTTCTTTTGTTTCCCTTTGAATTAAATAAATAACTCCATAGTCAAACTTCTATTTTAAAAGTATGAGGTCGTCATTTCACTCCCTGTCTTCTTCTCACCAACAATTTCTTCCCTTATCTCTTTCCCTCTCCTCTCTTTCCTTTCCCTATTCTTCAATCCCAACCCAAAAACTCCATTTCTGCAACAAAAAACTTGTCGCACAAATGTCAAACCCGACCCTGAATCCGAACCCAAACTCCGATCGTTTAAAAGAACTGAAAGAATTCGACGAGTCAAAAATCGGAGTCAAAGGCCTTGTAGATAAGGGTCTTACTACTATACCCAGTTTCTTCATCCACCCATCAGAACCACCGACCCCGGAACCCAAAACCCGACCCGGTTACAAACACTCCATTCCCGTCGTTGACTTCTCTGCCCCTCGGTCGACTCTCGTTGACCAAATTCACCAAGCTTCGACGACCCTCGGATTCTTCCAGATTATCAATCACTCAGTCCCCTTAGAAGCCATAAACAGAATTGTGGGGTCCATAAAAACATTCAACGAACAGCCCGATGAAGTAAAAATGAAGTATTACAGTAGGGACATGTCACGTGGAGTAGGGTACTCCACGAACTTCGATTTGTACAACTCCAGAGCTGCCAGCTGGAGGGACACGTTGCAGATGAGGTTGGAATAAGAAATCTATATTGCTTATCATTTTGGTATTTTCTAGTTCCTTTTTAATTAATGTCTAAATGGATTTTATAGACATATCAAAATTTGAAGTTTATAGATTCTTACCTCAAGTTAATATACAATAATAACTGAGTTCTAGTCAAATATTTATAGTTATTAGTGAATTTCTTAATACATATATACGGTCTGAGCAATAGTTACGGGATTCACGTGAACCCACATGTTATATGCTAGCTCTGCCTCTGGTTTCTATTAAAAGTAGGTTTTACAGTATTATAAATAGGGGTGTTACTATCTATTTTCTTGTGTTAAGATTATACATGAATTAATTTTTGGTTATTGTATCCTTCAGGTTGGGTCCCACACCACCGGATTGGGAGCACGTGCCGGAGGTGTGTAGGGATGTGGTGGTTGAATGGGATAAAGAAGTGGTGAAAATAGGGGAAGAGTTGATGGGTTTGTTGTGTGAAGGGTTAGGTGTGAAGGAGGATAGATTGAAGGAGTTGTCTTGTTTGGATGCGAGAATTATGGCTGCACATTATTATCCGTATTGTCCGCAGCCGGAGTTGACGAAGGGGTTAACGTCGCATACGGATCCCGGCGTCTTGACGGTGTTGGTGCAAAATGAGGTGACTGGCTTGCAAGTTAAGTTTGGAGATGATTGGGTGGATTTGGAGCCCATTCCGGGGGCTATTATTATTAATATCGGTGATATCCTTCAGGTATGCTCTACGCTAGCTCGTAACTAGACTTGTATAGTTTGCATGCTTGGAGGCCTCTTATGGGTTAATGTAGTATGTTTTTAGTCTTAGTGTAATATATATTTGTTTTATAACCGAGAAATTAGTTGCTTCAAAACTCGATGGATAGCGGGCCTGCCCTCTACCATTCTTCACATAAATATGAGACTTGGTTCACAGCCGTTTCAAACTATCATATCTTGTGGCTACCTCACATTTCTTGTTGTACTACCATTACCATTGAACCACAACCCTGGAATGAGTTTAATACAATCTACTGAACCACATTTTATGTTTAGTGTAATAGTTGAGAGATGAACTCTTATCTGAACTTATAAGATGTCATTAGTGATTGGAGATACATTGATGGAAAAATGCAAAGTTGTAGGACTTTATGTTTGGCGTCAATTAAGGACACAGTTAGACTGACTCCTAAACTTAAGGGACATTTAGTTCAAACTTCAAAACCTCCTACTAGGTGGTTAGTGAAATATTTGAGGGATGAATTTAGTCAAGGCTGTGAACTATTTTCTGAAAAGGAAGTCAAGGCTGTGAACATACGGGATGAATTTGATCATTTTTTCATGTAGTCACGTTAAAGTCAAAGATGCCTACTGTTGGACCAGGATTAATCCAAAAAACCCAAACTCGGAGACTTATATAAGTTCAGATCGAAGATTTTAGGACAAAGTTAAGACCAATTTCTAAATTTAAGAGACCACTTAAGTTAGAAATGTGTCCAAGGTCTATGCTGTTTACTTTATCATATAGGTTTGTTAAATTCATTTACTTATTAAAAAAAGGAAGAAGGTATGTTCAGTTCATTTATGTTTATGCATGATTGATGCTTATCTTTCTGTTGGTGGTTGGTTTCTGATTATAAACTATATAGATGCATGAAAAGATGTTAGAGGGTGAAGTGGTGACCAATGAATGTTTTGGATAGTTGATGAACTCTTTTATGTAGCTAGTTGCCTATGAGAAGTCCAACTCTTTTGGATAGCTTTTGCTTTTTCTGACATAAGCATTTGGTTACAAAGGAAAAGAGAAGCTTGTACAAAGGGGATGAATGTCCTGATCTTATATGTCACTTATTTTTTAACGTTAAATGTTTGAACTTGGAATATTTCACATTGCTTAAGTGTAACTTGTAAGGTGGAATGATTCTCTAACTGCTCCAACTGTTATTAGTTAGCTTCAGTGAATGCATATTCATGTTGCTCCTGGAAGTAACAAATTTCAACTTTTGGACGTTAAAGTATTAAACATGTTTTAGCATTAGAAACTGTGAGACGTTTAACAATTGTTCATTTTATGGCTCAAATTTTTATGTTAAGACACCAATATGTGGATTTGAGAGCATCCTTGTGCCTTTTGCTATATGTTACTGACGTACTGATCTTATATTTTACTAGTTCAAGGAGATGTTAAAATGCCTATACAAAGGTGTCATACTAGACCAATACAAATCATTTGCATTTGTTTCTTTGACTGTCCTTTTGCTAAGGAACTATAACATGGATGCTTTAGTATCTTTGAGGAACACTTAGTTATCCCCATATACTGATTGGCTTTAGTCATGCGCCTAACATAATGATATTATTTTAACAGCTGTGCCAAGAATAGTAGAATCTGTAGCTGAAATATGGTGCATTAGGTACTTAATCATTGTAGTGGAAAATGATTCAAAGGCCGATGCTTTGTGAGATGAGTTTAGGATGGAGTACTTCTTCTCATCGAGAAAATTTCGTTTCTTATAGAAGAAAGCTTATCATCTTTCATTTTTTTTTTAATTCTGACTCTTGTGGTAAAGCACGCCCACATGTCTCCAAGTTTGATTTCCACGATTAGCATGCTTGTAGGGTTCACGAGAGTAAAAATTTCAAATTCCATTGCTATTGATCCAGCATTTTAATTTCAATTGCTGAATGTTGGCATGCATGGTGGCTGGATAGGAAGTTCATTTTTACTGATAAAAATAGAAAGTTCATTCGCTAGTGAACTTGCTCTTTTTTGAATGTTTTGGTATGATATTCACAATTGCTTTAGAATTTTATTGGCCAACCGTTATTTGCCTCGTGGTTGGGGACATGTTCAATATATAGTAAACTTATTTCCATAATATGCATTCTCATTTTATCCTTCCGTCAAAAGACAAGCTATTTTGATTACGTAAGTACATTCTGATGCACCTTTATCTTGCTGGCATGCCCACACTAACTCGTCACATGATATTATTCTGGAAATCATGATTTTCAGCAAGAAGTTTGGAAAGATGGTGCTCTTGCATCTTTGTTTCTGATGAAGCTCATAGACTTTGATTCTTAATATTGCAACCAAATAGTTTTCATTATATAGACCTATCTTTTCATTCTCCGTTGAGCCCCATCTCCTACCCTTTCCTTGTTGCCTCCCAAACACAGCCTTCTTGTTTCTTCCACCTATTCCACCTAAAATACCTCTTCAATACTTCTTTTAATTAAAAGCCATTCTTGGTTCTTCCGCGTAAACTAAATTTTCATACTTTCATAGTTATTCCATTTAAGATATGCTTAAACATGCAATTGTTTGGATACAACCTTCACATCAGAAATCAATAGTAGATCGAGATTCAGTACTTCGGATACAAGCTCCACAATTTCAATGGATAGATCTCTACAGATCTGATTCCTATTCTATCTAAATATAGCTAAAATGTTAACAATAAAAAAAATATAGCTCACATGTTAAGATCTTCTTTTGTTACTTCCGTTCATCCATGGATTTTGCGTACGGATTTTTCCCTATCTCTCCTAGCTTCTCTGCATATTGCTCACACAAAAAGGAAAAAAACAAACATATTTTAGATGTCTCAAATTGAAATTTTTAGATTTTTAAAATTCTTCTTCAATTGTCATTTGTTAGTACCAGAATAATTTTTTTTACTATCGTAGATATTTTAACTTTTAAATTACAGATACGGAGTTCAAAGATGTAATATCTGTAGTAAATTAGTAGATAACTGTTTAAGAATATCCCTATAAGAAGAATATAAAAGCATATTGAAAGAGATTCACATGCAATAGAGTGTCTGATTATGCTTCAAATGATTTCTCTTCATAATTGATGTCAACATTTGCTTGGGTATTGTTTGAGCGTTGGTTTTGATTGCAACCTCCTGCTTGCAAAATTGAGTCTTGATTCTTGAGTCAAAAGTTAGGTGAAATTGTTGTTTGAATCTCCGTGTACTTGCATGTTTGAATTCAAAAGGTAAATATAGAATAAAATTAATAGATGAATTAAAAGTACAAAGACCATTAACAAAAATTAATTAACTTGACATATAAATATTAATAGAATAGTTAGGATTTTTGTGGGGTATCTTGGTCTGAAAAAGGTCCTACACATTGAATACTCCATTTCATTGGAGTTCTTTTGAAGAGATTCCTTCACATATATATATATATATATATATATATATATATATATATATATATATATATATATATATATATATATATATATATATATATAATGGATTGCTAATTTCTATTCATTCTTTTATTTATATAGTTAGTGGTTGTAAACATAATTCATGCCATTTTAACTTTATCTTCACTTGGTAGAGTGAATTAGGGTTTGGTACAAATGGTTAGTTAGAACTCAAGGCTTTGAACTTTATTTAATAGAATCACTTAAGAATAAGAAGATGCTACTTGACATAAATTGGTCACTTTTTGTGATTCTTTTGCATTTGAAAAAATCATAAAGAGGAAATTCTACCTAATTATTTGAAAATATTGGGTAGTCACTTAAGGAACATTTGCATATCAAAGAATTTTCTATTAGAAATATATCATATTAACACCTATAGCATTGTATTCCATTAAAATAACACATCCTTGGTTTCTTAATCCAAATAGTTAAATCTTTTAACAAAATAACATTTCTTCATAGATTATCAATATCAAATTCTTTATAAATTAACGGGATATAATTACGACCATAATCTAGTGTTACACTAGTAAAGTAATATTTTTACGCCACTTCCTGTGTGATTCGACCCTAACCTAGTTGGGTTATTGTATTTGACATCGACCGTTTTACGCCAATTATAAAGGTGTAATTTGAGCGTATTAAATTATGGCGCCACTGCCGGGGATTACAGTTTTGAAATTATTAATTAATCTGCACTTTACTTTAAGTCTTTTCTATTCCATCACTCTTTGTTTGCTTTGTCTTGTGAAATCAGGAATCATGGGTGAACTTGAGGATGTGAATGCGTTTGCGGATATTGATGAAATTATTGATGATGCAAATGCTATTGTCCCTCCGAGAGTTGATGTGACTACTTTCACGATGGATCACAATCTTTATGTGACGCTAAAGGCTGAGAGATTCTTCCTGAATTCAGCCGCCGATGATGACCCATATAACATTTCAAAAATTTCGTGGGTGTTTGTGCATTGCACAAGCAAAATCATGTGTCGAATGATGCATTGAGGTTGAGAGTTTTCAAATACTCTCTTGTATGAGAAGCTAGAATATGGCTAAACAAACTACCTCCAAACACCATCCATACTTGAACCGAGCTAGTGCATGTTTTCCTGGCGAAGTGGTTTCCACCGAGCAAGAAGTCCGAACTCCGAGATCAAATTTTCTTTTTTAAGCAACTTCAGGGGGACAACTTCATGAAGCTTAGGTGAGATTCAAGCAATACTTGGTAAGATTGCCGAATCATGATTTTCCGGAGAACATCTTGTTGGAGAAATTCTATATGGGTTTGGATCCTTTGAACCAATGCGTAGCTAACAATGCGGCCAACAAGTTTTTTATGGTGTTTGGGGATAGTTTGTTCAACCATATTCTAGCCTCTCCGGTTAGAGAGTATTTGAAAACCCTTAACCTCAATGCGTCATCCGACATATGCTTTTGCTTGTACAATGCACAAACACCCGTGAAATTTTTGAGATGTTGCTATGGGTCATCATCGATAGAATTCTGGAAGAATCCTTCGGCCTTTAACATCACATAAAGATTGTGATCCACCTTGAAAGTAGTCGCATCAACACTCAAAGGGACAATGGCACTTGTTAAAAGATTTAACTATTTAGATTAAGAAAACCAAGGATGTGTCCCCTTTAATGAAAAACAATGCTATAGGTGTTAATATGATATATTTCTAATGGGAAGTTCTTTGATATGCAAATGGTCCTTAAGTGACTACCCAATATTTTTCAATAGTTAGGTAGAATTTCTCTTTATGATTTTTCCAAATGCAAAAGAGTTACAAATAAAAATGACCAATTATGCCAAGTAGAATCTTCTTATTCTCAAGTGATTCTATTAAACAAGGTTTAAAGCCTTGAGTGTTCTAACTATTCATTTCTACCAAACCCTAGCTCACATTCCAAGTGAAAATAACGTGAGTTAATGTTTGCAACCACTAATAAAACCAGAGAGAATGAATAGAAATCAACAACCCAATATATACATATTCAATGGTAAACATCCATTAACATGACACCCATCAATGGGTCCACAACCTTAGTATTAAAGTTAGCTACTCATTACAACTAGAAGACAAAAACAAAGCATTAAAGAAGACATTAAAAGCTTACAAGGAAGAAAAGTGACGGAATTTCTTCAAAAAGCTCCAAAGAAATGGAGTATTCAATGCTATCAAGTGTAGAACATTTTTCGAATCAAGGTACCCCACAAAACCCCTAACTATTCTATTTATAATAGACAAAACTGTGACAAAAATGCCCTTCATGTGCCACTCTGCAATCTCGGATGTGATCCGCGGTCCGCACATTTGTCATGTGGCCGCATAACTGATCTTCAGCTTTTCAGAATGGTCATCGCGCATCTGGTATGCGACCCGCATATTGATTCTGCAGTCCGGATGATGGATCTCTGGTAACTGTAAATCCTTGTTGCATTATGTGATGGATCTACCGCCCGCACATTAGTTATGCATGTTTGACTCTTGAGCTTCAGATTTGCTGGATGCTTTTGCGGTTGAAGTGCAACCCACGTTTTCATTTTGCGATCACATTATTGACCGCATATCTGACTTCTTCAGGTGGGTTTTGACATTTCCTGCATGTTCTTGGCTCAATAAGTACGATTTCCTACGATACAACATAAGAAACAACCTAAAATGCTTTAAAAAAGAAGCTAAAGTCCATGAAAATGGTATTGAAAGTGCCGTATTTCTACGACACATCACCAAGCAGCCACATCGATATTCTAACCTTTTATCATTTTCTTTCTTGATATGGGAAATCTTATCAGATTGTCCTTCACAAGAACAAAGAAATATCACCTACTCATTTCATTGTTACTGTTATAAAATTTTGCTCCTTTATTGCAGTTTGCTTAGATGGGTTAATGAAAAAGCCATTTGTTGTTATAGCTTTGTTAGAACTATATGTATGAAGCAAAAATTGAGATTACAAACTTCAAAGTGGGTAGAAGGTCGTGATAAAGACAAGGTCAGTTCAACTATTGGTCATTTTCTAGGTAGTAAGATCAGATTATGGAAGGGGAGCCTTGGCGTAACTGGTAAAGTTGCTGTCATGTGACCAGGAGGTCACGGGTTCAAGCCGTGGAAACAACCTCTTGCAGAAATGCAGGGTAAAGCTGCGTACAATAGACCCTTGTGGTCCAGCTCTTCCCCGGACCCCGCGCATAGCGGGTGCTTAGTGCAACGGGATACCCTTTTTTAAGATCATATTATGGGTTCAATTAAGAAAAAAGGACATGGGAGGTTGAAGCAAAAAATTGAGCAAAGAAAGAAAAGGAAATCACATAATGCATAAAAAATTAAAGCATGATACCACAAATCCTCGAGTATCACGGTATTGACTATCAACACAGAATCATCTTTAATGTGACAAATGCGACATGAGTCTATGGGATTAACTTTTGAGGTTCAGCTCAATCTATCAAGTTACATATTTTTGCTATTGATCTTTGTATTCTTATTTCTGTCTATTTATCTTAACCTTTATTTTCCTTCTAAAATTCGAACATGCAAGTGCATTGAGATTCAAACAATAATTTCACCCAACTTTTGATGCAAGACTCAAGTTTGCAGTAGGAGGTTGCTATTAAAACCGAGGCTCATACAATACTGAAGTAAACGTTGACATCAATTATGAAGAAAAAGCAGTTTGACGCATGTCCATCTCTTTTGATATGCTTTTGCATTTTTCTTGTAGGGGAACTCTATACCTCTAATTTAAAAGTGAAAATATGGTACAAGTAGTGTATTTTAGTACCAAAAGTGTCAAGTAATGAAATTTCAATTTGAGACATAAGACATTTGCTTTTGTGTGAGCAGTATACAAAGAGGGGAAAGATTCGTACAAGTCCATGAACAAATGGAAGTAGCAGGAGAAGATCTTAACAATTGAGCTATCTTTAGATAGAACAAGAGCAAAATCTGTAAAAGAACTTTCCACTCAAGTAATGAATCCCGATCTACTACTGATTTTCAATGTGAAGGTTGCATTCAAAGAAATTGCATGCATGTTTACGTTTTGATAAGTACATATATCTTGAATGGAATAACTATGAAAGTCTGAAAATTTTGTTTATGCGGGAGAACCAAGAGTGACTCTTAACATTTTAGAGATAAAAAAGTATTGAAGAGTTGTTTTAGGTGAAAGAAACGAGAAGGCTCTGTTGAAGAGTTGTTTTAGATGGAGGAAACCAGAAGGTCTTCTACATTAATGCATTGAAGGAAGAAGTGCAAGAATGTTTTAGGTGTAAGAAACGAGAATGTTTTTTGATGCATTTAAGTGTGTTTCGTTTTCTTCAAGCATTTTCATTTCGTTGTCTTTCATTTTTTTGTTCATCTAATCATGTCAACTGGCTCACATTCCAGTACAAACTCATTTTTCTTCTTTGTTTATTTAAACTAACTCAAGTTTCAGTAAATGGACCCACCATACCAATTGTCAAAAGCTGAAGGTGCTCTCGCACACCCTTTTGTTGGTTGTGACTCTGGTCAAAATAAAACTTACTCTTCCTTGTTGCCTCCAAACTGAGGTAAATGTTGCCGTCTTCATTTTCTGATAATCTTGAGGTATAGAGTTTTGCATCAGTGATAGAAAGGTATCTATCTTCCTATGAGAAAGGTACTGAGTAGCTTCATCTTTTGTTTTGTTTGATCTGTTAGATTCGGCTTTTGTTATACTTGTTTCTTCATGATCGTTAATGATGAGTTGATGATCAACAAGGTTGGGAGTAACGTGCCAAATAGTCGGGCTAGGAAGTTAGGAACCTGGTTTATTAGTACAATTAGGGATCGTTTGATTTGAAGACAAGTTATGCTGATATTAGTATATAAGGATTAGTTATGTTGGGATTAGTTATCCTGGTATTATTTCTTATTGACTGTTTGGTATGTTGTATTAATCCTGGATTATTGTTCTACCGTCTGGCAGGTATAAGTTATCCCGGTACTATTTTTAATCTTGGGATAACTGATCCCAAGATTAGAAACTAAACCAGGGATAAGACAGTATTAAATTTTTATCCCGGGATTATTTTTGCTTATCCATCGTACTAAACGACCCCTTATGGTGTAGATTTTACTTCTCCAGGTAGTAATGGTAGACTCAACTTAGACCAAAATGGTCTGTCAAGAACAACTATTTGTATGGTAATTTTTGCTTTTGCTAATGCTGTTTCCCTGAACATAATGTGGTCCAATGCTCATCTTTTTGTGTTTCTAACATTTCCTTAACGATATGTTCCATGAAGATCGATTTCCCTACTGCAGATAATATCAAATGATGAATACAAAAGTGTGGAGCACAGAGTTCTAGCCAACCCTTTCCAAGAACCACGCGTATCAGTTGCAGTATTCTTTAACCCAAGCCAACGAGAGAACTCGTTTGGACCTCTACCTGAACTAATATCAGATGAAAAACCAGCAGTTTACCGGGAATTCGTGTTCATGGACTATATGAGAAGATTCTTTTCAAAGGAGTTGGATGGGAAGACTTTGACAAATTACTACAGGGTTTCAAATCAAATATAAGAACATCTAGGGAAAGACAGCAATCTTTTGTATCAAAATTTGTAGCTTGTGTAAATGATACTGTTCTTGTACAAGTGTTATAGAGTAAGATTACTGTCAAGTACAATATGTCATCAACATAAGACTGTAACTGTTCTGCCCATTCGTGCATAATTTTATTCAATATATTAGGGAAATGCATATATGTACAAAGAGCCGAATACAAATGAATTTACTTGTTTCACTTTTGATGCATCTCTAGAGCCATTTTGGCATTTCACACCTATGCCTACTCAGAGATAAACAACAATAACAACGACAAACCTAGTAGTTGTACGCAGCCTTACTTATCCCTGGAAGGGCAATGAGGCGGTTTCCGATAGACTCTCGGCCTATGCTTACACAGAAATACTATTGAATTATCAGAGACTGATAAGTTCAGAAGTAGAAGTGAAGACTGATACATTGCTTGATACGCTTGTTTAAAGTTGACATAATTCATTTTTGTTTTCTGGTTTAGGAAAATGTTTGGCTTGAGGAAAGATATTAAACTTAATAACGTAGATTGCTGAGATATTAAGTTATATTAATGCATATAGTAGGTTACAAGTTGTTATTGTTGAAAGCTAGCTTAAAAGCGGAAATTTTCGCCAGTTAACCCTTTTTGGGACAGTTGTTTAGTAAATGATCTTTTTATTTTTATTTCAATTTATGGACCTTTTATGAGAAAATGTTAGAATGCGGTCTAAATATTGTAAGTTATCGCAAAGGTTAGACGATAATCTAATGTTTTGTCTATAAGGTTGAGTAATACATGAGCAAATATTAGAATCGAGTCTAACATTATTTGGAGGGGTATTTTTCAAGGACAATATTTGCACAACTATTAAAAATAGGTACAGGATTTAAATGGTAATCTAAGAAAAGAACATTTGTGTAAATCAGCTGCTTAAAAGTTCAATGTTTAAGAAGGGCAGTAAAAGTAGTAAAAACGTATTTAAGTCAAATTAAATCTAATGTGATAATAGTAGTAAAAGCATATTTATGTAATGGTTAAATAGCTAGTTTGAATCATAGAAAATGTAAAATTTGAGCATTTAAATGAATTTGAATTCTCTAAAGTTGTAAAAGTTATAAAGTACTAGCCGATTTCATTTTATTTGTTAAGCATTTCACTTTGAGATATATAGTGTGTTTGAACTACTATGTTTTTATACTACTTTCATACTTTTTAAGAATTTAGATTCTTCAAAATACTTGAGTTCAATTTTGACATGGTGTTTTATCTGTCAAACTAGCTTTTCAGCATAACTTCACTATTTTTTCATTATGATGTATATGATATGTATGTCAAATAAACATCTTAACGTTCATACTCAGTCAAATATTATCGCACAATAATTTTATTTGTAGATTGACTTTTTGGAACGTCCTAAAATAGAAAAAATATCTTAGGTATGGAATGATTAATTATACAAAACATGACATGTGTCAATTTTCGTATTTAGGAAAGAATAAAACAATGCCGCCTTGAGTTTGACTTTGACATACTACCAATCACTTAACACCAAAAATGAAAAGAAAGAAAAAAAGTATTACAAAAGAGAAAAAAACAAATGTAATGGCAGCTTCTCTATTTCTAATTGTTGGTGCATCAACATCATATTTTTTATTTTATTTTTAATATTTTATTTATAAAAATGACAAAAACTTGAATTGCAAATCTACCAACCAATTTTCCAATCATAGCTTCTTTTCTTTTACTTGCTTATTAAAACTGCTTTCAATTAATTAATTTCCATTATAATAAAAGTAATATCAACGTGCCATTTTCCCCTTGTCATTGCACCTTTCTTGATTATGACTAACTGAATGACGTATTTCGGCTGAAACTCTTTATTTGAAGCATTTCTTACTCTTTATTCATGCATCAAGTTAAATTATACACGGATATTAATGAAAAGCATTTTACATACTTAAAAAGGAAAAAAAGAAGAAAAAACAGAGGGAAAAAATTAAACAATTTATCATTTCCTAACAAGGATTTAAGCCCTATTAGTAGCGTAGAATTCCTTTTGCCCTACACCCCTTCCTTTCCCCCGATATTATTAAAAAAATTATATTTACAAGTTGGTTCGGACATTACACTTATTAAAAAATAAATATCTCATACAAGATGAAAATTGTACTAAAGTCTCGCAATTGTAACTCGTCTAGTGGTCTAACCGGATTAAAGACTTTTTCTATTCTACTTTTTCTCACTGCACTATTTACAAAGCATGCCTTCCTCAATTTTTTTTACAAATTTAAAAGACAAGAAGAAATCCATCATGATAAATAGTATTCCCCCGGTTCACAATAAGTGTTCAATTTGCTTTTAGCACGCCCATTAAGAAAATACTAAATTCTATACAAAAATACCTACTATGACTATGTTAGAACATGCGCAGCGGAAGCAACCATACAATCAGGCATCAATTACATGTAAACTAGACTACGCAATAATAACGAGATCAGGAACACTAACCTCTTGAAATAGTTGCACAAATTCTCCTAGCAGCAAGAATCCAGGGCTGTAGTCTGCTATATGCCTAGTAAAACCTTGAACACTTTTGCTTTTGGGTGGGCAAGAACAATACAACTCTAGGGTTAGTTAATAGGAGAAACCTGTCTTCCTCTTTTTGTACACGAAATTAAGCCCTAAAAATAGGCTCAAAAACGTGTGGAGTAGGATTCCATAAGTAGAATCCTACTCCAACTCAAAAAGGTAACTTTTCTCCCAAGCTACTTTTTACCCAAGTTTGTCCAGGTTATTACTAGGTATAGCAGGGACCACAGAAATAATAAGAGGCTACTAATTACAGTACTAATTCGAAGTAGGCAAGAATTAGATCCTACTATAATTAATTGTAATTTATTCCACTAAAAAACTGCAATTGAACTCCTCAATATGAATTTCAAAAATTCATCAACACTTATTTTAACTCCCAATGTTAAGATTTCAAATAACAGTTAATTAAATTAAATCACTGAAAATTTAATTCAATCAACTAATTAATTCCTTTATAATTCCGCTTAAACTATCTCATGTGACGGATACAAAATCCACCGGTTGGGTTTTCACATAAAAACTTATAAGCTTATATAAAGGGGTATTATCAAACCCAAAAACTAAGTCATGGATTCTATCAACTAATTATTATTCACAAATGTTATTTGTTATTGTCCAATTTATTAGGCATATACTAACTCTAAATAGAGTCGTACCTTTTGATAAATCAAAACAATAAACAAATTACATTGATCATAATAATTATATCAAGATTAGGAGTATAAGCTCATTTAATGAATTAGAGAAAGTGTTTTATATGTATTCAGTACAAAAACACCTTTTCTCTACTTGGTCCGTTCAATATACACTGAGTATACTAGCACAAGAAGTTGGAGTAGACTTAATCCCATAATCAAGACAAATTATACAATAATCTTGTGCTACAATCATCAAGATATTTTGTCCGATAATATCTTCGATTGTGAACATAGTTTATTAATTATGAGAACCAACAATTTAATCTTCTGTGTATGAGCTAAGACTCCATACACTAAATTGTCTACTACATAATCAAAAGGACACACATGTTACAAATGATCTATTTAAAATAGTGCTTTATTGAATTGAATAAATTAAATAAATAATTATTTCATAAAGAACAAAATATAATAATATGTCTAAACCGCATGGTTAATAGTATATCCCAACAGACTAAACTACCCCTAATTAAACATTTAATGTGAGGTAAGAAAACTTTTTAGGGATATGTACATAGGGGTTATTTTGTAAAAACAAATTGAATTCTTTCTTGATTACATAACTGGACACTTATTTTGAACCAAAATAAAAAAGCAAATTGGACACTTATTGTGAACCGGAGGGAGTATGTAATGTGCCTTACAATCGATTTCCCCCTTTTATTATTTCCTAACTAACTTCCCTCTACAGTACTAACGACCACTATCTAACAGACTAACAACTAACAACTTGCAACTAACTTCCTTAGATATTGACTCTTAAGCCCTTATTATTTATAGGTAAAGACTAATACACCCCTATTCTATGTATTAGCATATAACATAGTACATCTGATGAATCTTTATGTATTTAGTTATTTTACTTTATAGATCTGGTATTTAACTTCATTGGCTTAACTAATAGTATGAATTTGGACCGAGAATGCTCACTAATTTGAGTCATGGGAGAGGGAAAAAAATCTTATAGGAGGCGTTTTCTCTATTAATAGATCTTACACGATGTGAATTCGGATTGGTTATTCGAACATCAATTGAAAAACCAAAAATTATTATGTTTTAATGAATTTATTTTTTTATATTTTTTACTAGAAGAATTTTTGTATTTTTAAAATTGGAATTAAAGACGTGCAATTCTTGTCATCTTACAACACCCTTAGATTGTGTGAATCTTTATACATGGTCGACGTAATAATGAAGATTTCTAACTTTGGTGCAATTGATTTTTATAAGACAAATCTGACAAAGATTTTCTCCTCAATTTGAAAATGACATTTTTAGGGGCAACTTGGCATATAATGAATGATGTATAGAAATCCCAAAGTGGATCTGCCAAATAGGTCAACTAACTACCAAATTAAAATCATACACATCTGCTGAACAACAGTGCCACGTGGAGAGCACCCAGATGCTTAATTTGAAAGCTGCCGGCCGCCGACCGCCGACCAAATTAACCGCCTCAAATGCCCTCTGGGCCACGTCATCTATTAAAAGAAAAAATCTAAATCCGTTAAAAGAAAAAAGAAAAAAAATTCTAAATATAAAGTGATATATTTCTATCTCAATAATTCAACGCTAAGTTCTTAGCATATTCTCGTGCAGCACGTATTTGTGTATTTAGAAACTAGGTGAGGAAAGGCCCGTATACGGGCCCAACATTGTAATCTTAAAATTGTTGTTTGTTGTTACTCTGTTAATTTTTTGATAAATAAATCGATCATTATTATATCCATTTAATAACTGATAGAGAATATATTGGATCACAATTTTCAACTAATTTATTTTAATAATTTGCAAAAAATTAAACTATAAATTATAACCAGCTTAAGTTGCTCCAATTAACATAAAATGACTATGTGCTATAATACTCATTTTAACATCCATGTCAAATATAAACATCAAATTGAAAAATTGATTTGAATGGTATTATTTCCCCACTATATTTGAATATTTAACAAGAGAATACATTAAAGCTACAAGTTAATTTATATTAACAAATTTTCTAGAATAAAAAGCTTACCAATCTATTTGTAAACTAATTTTGAATACATCCAAACTGGTCTTGCAAGTGTTTCAACAGCGGAAACAATCAGCTACTTCATGAAAGTTAAAACGAACAACATTATTCTTTACAATACGATAAATGTTGGGGGAAAAAAACTTATAATTTTACTTTATGTCTTGTATATAACAAAATCAAGAGAATTTTTAGTACAGTATACAAAGAGAACTTCCAAGGGGACTTGCATCCATAAAGATGCTATTTACTACTTCAAACAAGGAGAACCAACTACATTAAACAAATACGAACATGATATTAATGGGAGTAATTCAATATAGTAGTTCAAATTATATTTTATTATAACTCTTTAAAATGATAAGATAATAAATATCTGATAGAAGTCTATATAAATTATAGGGGTTTTAATTTGTTTTCTTAATTAAAGAGATAAGAGAAATGTTCTTATTTTTTCTATAGATTTATCATATGTTAATTTTTATAATGAAATAATACCAAAATTATAACAAATAATATTTTAAGATAATTTATAGATAGTTGAAAACTTATCATGAAGTATGGAGTTCAAACCATATAAATTAAATTTTCACATCAATTAAGCATATAAGAGATAGCCTCCTAGATTAGGTGAATAAATTTCATTCATCACATAAATTAACTTTTAAGATTTAGCAAACTATACTTTTTAAAATTACTTTTGAATATAAAACTTTATAGTTTGAAATCGCCTTCAAATAGTGTGGATACGTGAAAACCTTTTAATTTTAATTTTTAAATTGTGTTAAAATAGTATGAATAAATATGAAAATATTTATCGATACTTCTTTTTGTTACTTTACTATTTAAAAGGTAAATTTACTTTTTCTATGAAAACTTTTAGTTAAATAAAACAAAAATGAATAATTTTATCAAATGAGAAAAAAAACGTTCGAAATAAGTATTTGCATGAAGTAACTCCCGGCAAAAGTAGTCTTTCAACAATGCATTTAAACTTTTAAATGAATGTTGTGGTTAAGGAAATGTAAGGTCCACGTGTATCAAGGAGGACACAATTGCATTTAATGAATGAAAACAATGCAAGAATATTTTGAAATGACATATATGCCCTTGGTCAACCATCTTTCCTTTTCTATATAATAGAAATATCTCATGTGCTTTTGCCGATATTTTTGTTCAGTCGTTATCTACATTATTTTTGTGATCAACCATATTCAACTTAAAGTTGGGGTTTAAGAAATAGGAATCTATAAAGTTTTGTTTTGTATTTCTTTTACATCCTGATTTTATTTTTTGCTCTCTCATTATTTCAAAAAGAAGACATCGTTGGCAAAACTATAATTCTGAATTTCGCTATCTTAGGACCGTTATAATTACAGATGCCGGCTCCCCTTTCATCGGGTTATCAATTTTTTTGACCTTCTGGCGCTGGCCAGGAATCAACCCACATACATGGTCTTATAATTTTGCGGAGACCTGTGATTTTGGTAAATAATCGCTCGAGCCTGGTCACTGCAGCCTCCTTTGTGAGGAGGCACCCTTATCCCGAAAATACTAGGCTATTTTGCCGAGTTCCTTAGAGAGATTTGTCTCTCGCCCCTAGATTTCTCTACCTACCCACCCATGTCGATTTTGGGTACAGATACTCTCTTGCTCAAGTTCGATCTTTTTTTGGGAGTATGGCTAGGGGTGTTCATGGTTCGGTTTGGATCGGTTTTTCCCTAAAAAGAAACCAAACCAAGTAAGTCGGTTTTTCAAATATTAGAACCAAACCAAACCAATTAAGTCGGTTTTTTCTCGATTCGGTTTATGTCGTATTTTGTCGGTTTTTCGGTTTTTTCGGTTATTTGTCGGTTTTTTCTTAAACACAAGACATATACTACCAAACACATATTCCGGCGACCACATTTTCAACGTAACACTATCAAATCAATTGCCCTTTGAGAAATCTATTATTTACCAAGATATATTGATGATAATTGAATCAATAGTGATGAATAGTTTAAGGACTCAATTAAAAATTTATTATTTTTAACACGAAATGGATTCTTACACTTAACAAAAGAAAACTACCAATCAAACTTGAATGTAAAGGTAAAGAACTATACTAAAAGTGCAAACTATTAGCATTTACCATAAAAAATTTGAAACTTTGTATAAAAATATACATATATATAGGTTTAATAATAAATTTGAAAGAGCTACTCCTATAGTCGGTTTGGTTCGGGTTTTTTTCGATTTTTTCCTGATTAAAACCAAAACCAAACCAAATTTGATCGATTTTTAAAATTCCAAACCAAAACCAAACCAAACCAAAAAGTATCGATTTTTTTGGTCGATTTGGTTTGATTTTCGGTTTGATTCGATTTTTCGGGTTTTTATGAACATCCCTAAGTATGGCATAAGTTAATTCAATACTGTAACGCCTAGTATTCGAAAATGGGCTCGACATTTATTTGAAAAGTTTAAAGCATAAAAATGTAGGAAATTGGTATCCATTGTATTTGAATTCGAGTAGTCTTATTTCTTCCCTATATCTTTTGTCTTGTGGGGTGGGGGTTGGGTGAGGGTGTTAGAGCTTTGGTTTGTTACAAAATTAAATAACCACACGGTTAATTTCCTCCACTTTTCTATCATTGTTTTCTATATAACAACCAAGCCGACTATTATTATAGAAATAAAATAGTAAGAAATTAAAACAGTTGAAATAGTCAAAAGAAGTTGAAATGGAGCAGTCTTGAGATAATCATCAAAGCAAGAAGCACGAGTTACCTAATATTTGTTATTTCCGATATAATAATCATCCAACTACACATAATAAAACATATAAAAGTAACTATGTAAGCCTACATGCTAATTTTTAAAATAAAATATTGGAAGGCGTGTACAACGAGTAAAATCCACTAATTGCACTTAGTAATGAAACATAATTATCATATGCTAGCCAAGTCATTATAAAGCAATCCGAGTAAGAATACAATAATCCTTGTCTCTGTGAAATGGACGGAGTGGATCTAGTTCATTACTTATGAGTTCAGATTCACTTAATAATACTATGTATATATTTCACAAAATCTACTAAATAAGTTGAACTATTAAATTATTTACATTGTTGTAGAATTTCGATCGAAATTCTAACTTATATGTTCAAATTCTGAATCGACCTCTACAATTATACTTTAAATGTGCTGTTTATTTTCATCTGAAAAGTAGTTTTACACATAGATGATTTTAATCCGTCACGCCTTGAAAAGGTTATTTTTTAAATAGTAATAACAGTGATGTCATAATATTTATGTGCAAATTATTACATTCCTATGACCAGAATATCTCTAGAAAGAAAGCGAGGTTGGTTGGGGGGGGGGTGAGGGGAGGAGGTATTGAGTAGAGTTTTTTATTTTAAGTTAATATATCACTTACCTTTTCCAGAAAATTTATAATTGTGTCCAATAAAAACATAATTCAACAGAAAATATATCAAATGTTCAACTTGAGCCTGGAATTTTGCATTTGAAGTTGAGTAATGTATCTTTGGAAGTTGAAGACATGCATGAGAAAAAAAATTGAAATTTTGTGAGTGAGAATTTTGAAAAAAAACATTTCAAAATTTGACAAAAATAATCTATGGACCGTTGCTAACCAAGTAGCTAATTTTGCCACATAGCTGAATATTAAATTGTTTCAATAGTTCAACCTTGACTAGTTGTTTATTTGACTTAGACATATTGAACTGTTTATGTAAATTATACACATGAATAAAAATTAAACTGATATCTAGTAGATGAGTCAAATTAAGGAATCATGTAAATGTACATTTCTCTTCTATATAACATCCGCCAAATTATTGAAACATCCTTTGGAAGATATCAAAGTGTCTTTTGGGCATTTGACTTCCCTGTTAAAAATTAGTGCATCTTACATGTTTTATTTACTGTTTTACTTATGTTTACCGAGTCAAATAATTCAGTTCCTATTTTATAGGAATAGTATCAGCTTAGTTGTTAATTTGGATAGGATTCCTTGCTAGTTGTTAGAGTCTTTTTAGGAGTTGAACGTTAGTGGTTCAGTCTTATTTATATGCTTTGGATATCCTGCTGTAAACACGAGTTCAAGTGAAAGCAATTACATTCTTCAGTGTTTTATTTCTCCTACAATTTCTTTGACTGCAATTTCTTCTTTCCTCTGTTATATTTTTTGTTTTATGGTATCAGAGCCAGGTTGTTGAACTCTGGTTGTTCTTTCTTTCTTCTTGCCTATCAAGTTCGCTTTGTCTTGTTGGAGGAGATTGAAAGTTGTAGAGGAGAAGCTCTTTGTGCAGTATGGAATTGGCAAATGGGGGAAGTAGTTCGAATGCACAGTTTGGTGTTGAAAAGCTTGTAGGGACAAACTACAAGTACTGGAGAATGTGTATGGAGGCTTACCTTCAAGGTCAAGACTTGTGGGATCTTATTGTTGGTGCTGAAGCAGACATTCCAGCAAATACTCCGAAAAATGCAGAACCACGAAGGAAATGGAAGATCAAATGTGGTAAAGCTCTCTTTGCTTTAAGAACTTCAATTGGAAAAGAATTCATCGATCATGTACGTGATGTTAGTTCACCAAAAGAAGTCTGGGAGACACTTGTGAGATTGTTTTCTCAAAAGAATACAGCCAGGTTACAACTGTTGGAAAATGAATTGGCAATGCTAACACAGGGAGGTGTGTCTATTTCTGAATATTTCCTACGAGTTAAAAGCATTTGTGCTGAAATTTCAGAATTAGATCCGGATGAGAAGATCGGCGAAGCAAGAATGCGACGATTTCTTATTCGAGGATTGAAGGAGTACAATCCTTTCGTCACCTCCATTCAAGGTTGGTCAAAGCAACCTTCAGTTGAAGAATTAGAGAATTTGCTTTCCAACCAAGAGGCTTTAGCAAAGCAAATGGCAAGAAGTTTTGAATCTGATGCCGTTCTCTTCTCAAAGGACAAGAATAAAAAGAAAAACACATCAACAGGAAACAAGAACAATGAGAAAGGCTCAAACAACGAAAAAGCTACTGATGGCAACTTTGAAAACAGAAGGTGCCATAGATGTGGTAAAATCGGGCACATCAAGAAAAACTGTAGAGTGAAGATCTCAAAGGCAAATGTTGCCACTGAAAATAAAGGAAACGAGCAACTCAAATGGGAGCAATGCTTCACCGTTGAAGTAGTTGAAGGGAGGAACGATGGTGCCGTACCAGCTCAAGTTCTTTACAACCACGATAGCTGCAGACAAGAGTGGATCATTGATTCTGGTTGCTCTCACCATGTAACCGGTAATGATTCACTACTTTCAGAGCTACGTCAACATAACGGAGAACGAGTTATTGTTACAGCTGATAACTCGGTATATCCAGTAGCTAAAGAAGGAGTTTTGAAGATTGACGTTAGAGATACACGGGCTATCAAGTTGAACGACGTCTTTCATGTTCTAGGTTTGAAGAGAAATTTAGTTTCAGTCTCCCAAATTACCAATTCAGGAAAATATGTTTTGTTCGGTCCAAATGATGTAAAGGTCCTTGATAACGTAAAGAATATAGTTGCTGATGTTATTCTTGCTGGTGAAAAGAAAGGTTCTTTATTTGTCATGGCTGTAGGGGAAGCCTATGTGAAGAAGACAAGTCAAACAGATAGTCCAGCAATTTGGCATGCTCGACTGGGACACTTAGGCTACCAATTGTTGCAGCAAATTTCTTCGAAGAAATTGGTGGATGGCATACCAGCTCTACAGAATATTCATGAAGATGTAGTTTGCCAAGGCTGTCAATTTGGCAAATCACATCGTCTTCCATTTCAGAGATCATTGAATCGGAGATCCTCTATATTTGAGCTGGTTCATACCGACTTGATGGGACCAACAAAAACAGCAAGTTATAGCGGTTTTCGCTACGCCATGGTGTTCGTAGATGATTTTTCAAGATATACATGGGTGGAGTTCTTGAAAGAGAAGAGCGAAGCTTTGTCAAAATTTGCTGAGTTTAAAATTGCTGTGGAAAAGGAATTTGGGGTGAAGATTAAGTGTTTACGAAGCGACAACGGAGGCGAGTATATGTCAAATGATTTCTTCAAGTACTGTGATGACAACGGTATTTCAAGACAAATGACATGTCCACGTACCCCTCAACAGAACGGTGTCTCGAAAAGGAAATTATCTCATCTTGTTTCCATGAGCCTTTCCTGGCTGCACGATAAGAATCTCCCTCGAGAGCTTTGGGCTGAAGCAATTCAATGTGCATGCCATGTAATTAATCGTTTGCCTCCATGGCCAGGTAAAGAAAAATCTCCTTTTGAGACTCTATATGATGAAAAGCCAAATGTAAATTACTTTCGGGTATTTGGTTAGACTATAAAATGATAGACAGCAAAACTGTGGGAACCCAAGTTCAGGAGCTTCAACTTGTTTTTCTACGACCTTATTACTGAAGGTATGGTCGTGAATGAAGCATTTCAAGTGGCTGCTATGATTGAAAAATTGCATCCTCGTGGAGAGATTTCAAGACTATCTTAAGCACAAGCGCAAAGAAATGAAGTTGGAGGATCTTGTGATACGTCTAAAGATCGAGGAAGACAACAAAAGTCATTTACTTCTAGATGAGTTCTCTTTATGTCATGTCATATCATCCATCATTCTGTCTATTACGTCTGCTGGGGGGATAACTTCTTTGTCCCTATTCATGATCATGAGGTTATATTTAGTGTATATAGGACACTCCATTCTCCACTTAGGGTGCCTGGCTCAGCACTTCATACACATCCTCAGCACTGTACGGGTGCCGCTCATGCCCTCAGCGTATATTTATTGGTCCTGCGCCACTGCTGGCTATCAGCCTGGGCGGCGATCCTTCCGCTAATTATCCATAGCCATCAAGGTCCTGGGCCGCCGCCTCTCGGTGCCCTTAGCCCATGTGGGGCCTGACTATGCGCCCTCTTTCATATATTTTGTGTGTGCACCTGATACCATACTCCCTGGCTTCGCCCCTCAGTTCCATCACATCGCTCAGCTCATTCCATCTCCATTCATTTATACCGCTATCCATTGCTTCGCTCACTCATTGTATGTCCAGTCTTCATGTGTGAGCCATATACGTGCAGCAGATAGATTCATGCTGATATAACTTCATGACTGTCTATGACTACGGCTAGGTGCTCAGTGACGATAGCCTCTCATGTCTAATATTAGAGGTAGCTCCTGTTCTAGCATGATTTCTCACGCGTCATTAATTGTACATGTATCAGCGTATGATTAGCAGCCTAATAGCCTAGACCCCGGTCCGTGAGTCTCGGTGCCCCACTCCATCACTAGCCATGCGTCATCCGCCCATCTTCATTCTTTTCCCTCAGGATATTACTCAATCTTTTAGATATGTTATTACCTCGCATATACCGAGCGGCCAGCCATACTCCTATGCATCCCGTGCGCTCCCTCGTGGATCTTAGCCGCTCATTGCATAGGCTAGACCAGCGCATAGGTCGATCCTTATCCTCGTCTATTTCCCCGGCCGCCCTCGACTCAGACTCTTCCGATCAGCCTTCCTTGGTCCATCACATTTGCCATTCTGCCTGATGCTGCTCCCTGATTATACTTTAGAAGTTACGCATCCCTTTCTCTTTTATTCATCTTATGCCATGAGCTAGATTCTATCTATATCATCGGTAGATACTACCATCTGTGGTGATCCTCCATTCCCATCGAGTTCCCTACTCACTTGCTTGAGCGCAGGTCCGTAGAGTACTTATATGCACTGACCAGTGGTACCTCGCGTCGCGTTGTACCCTCGACGTCGCGATGGCTCCCTGCCCCCAGTTACATTATGTGGTTTTGCAGTGCTTCCCTCGCGGTGCTGCCCATCTGCGCCTCGCGCTGTCACCTTACGGACCCGGTCATCCGCGCACGAGAGACTCTTACCTGCCAGCCTAGATCACTGCGCGATCTGTAGTCCCATACCACGTTGAGACCGGCTCTACTTGATCGGGCTTCATCATTGTGATCACAGCTGGCATTGCAGTATTCCTGGTTTGACCGTTTGCACTCACCCGGCTCGGGTCCCCATCCGATATTCTCAGTCCTTTCACGCCTCTTGAGGCTCATCAGATATCTAATTGATCTTATCTTCTAGCTTTCTATTTCGATTTCCTTACACTACGCGACACGTCTCATCGACTCCTCTTTTGCAACCAGTTTGTCATCCGACGTATTCCTCTTCCGGACCCACCTTCGTCTCCTTGACTTTCTTCCTGGTACTATGATTTCCATCTTTTGCCACTTTCGTCATTAGCGCCAACCTTCTGAATCAGCCATCTACTTAGCAGTGGATTATTCAGAGTCGTCTGGTATAGCTTCCGGAATTGTGTTTTCCATCTGCTTCCAGCGTTGTCATGCTTGTATGATTTTCTTGACTTCCATGTTCACTTCTCATTTTCCATATTTTTTTCCAGGCTTGGATGGGCATTACTATTCTTAGTGTATTGCAATGCGGCCCCTCTTATGTTGACTACTTTATTTGTTCATATTGCTTAGTTATATCACGTCAGCTCAGACTCATGGACATTGGCGGCAGTTGATCATGTGTCTGTTGTTCGCACTTCCATCGGTTCGACTCCGCTCATATGAAGCTAGGCCTCCGGGCATCTTTGAGAGAGCTTTCCACTGAGGGTCACATTGCAGTGAGTTCGCTTGGGACTTGAGTGGGTTGAGGATTGCCTCCGCATGGCACTCTTACTCATATCACCTAGCTTTCTTCGTCGGGAGTGGAGAGCTTTGGCTGCTGAGATACTTCAGACTCTCCTTCATTTCAGCTTCAGGTCACCTTCTTGGCTCCGCCCTACGTCAGAGTCTCATGGGTCAAGGTTCCAGTCATCATAGTCTGTTCTTCACGGGTTTCTTCTTCTCAACTCGCTCATTCGCTTGCACTTTTTCCCTTTTCTACTTAGCCCTGTCTATACTTTGGTTTACGGAGTTCACGGATTTTCTTTCTCAGAGGAGATGAGTCTTCCTTCTTGCTGATGCTCGTTTCCCGCTTTTCTTTCTCATTCACGCTTTTCACTATGACTCTCCTCTGTGGCTTTGTGTTGCTAGCTAATCAGCTTCATTCTAACCTTTTTCTTTCTCGCGCTTGCTTTGTAGCCTTCGCTACTGCTAGTTCGCGTCGATAGTCTGAGCTGGTGCTCACTTCGTTCTCCTTAACTCTTTTTTTCCATTGAGGCTCTCTTCTTCGCATGTCTTCTTCCGTGTTTCTCTACTTGCAGCTTCGTCATCACCCTCTCTCATCGCTTGGTATCATCATTTGATCGATCGTTTATGTATGGATCGCAGGTGAGTAGAGTGGAGTTCTTCTTGAGAGCTTTTGATCCTATTCACTAGGTTTATGAGATGTGACTCTCCTCCGCCTTTCCGGATTTAGGTTTTATCCACTCAGCTCGGTTAGGTTTTCTTCGTAGATTCCTCGGGGCTTGATTCTTGATTATCTTTCTTGCTTGGAGGCAGCTTCTTTTGAGCAGTGTTGGGCGCAGAGTTGGTGCGACATGGGTGGTTTATCATTCAAGTCAGTGATGACTCATCCTATGCCCTTCGATCTGGGCTTTTTCTTCCACTGGTAGCAGGTGTACGCTGAGTTAGCGTTTTCTTTCCTTTGATCACACGAGTTCTTCAGGCTTGTCTGAGAGCTTTCTGAGGTTGACTTGGTGCTTTGAATCATCCTCTAGGACTGCCGACCTTCTATTCGAGGCCTCTTCATAGAGCACTTCATTCTTTCTTCTTCTTCGAGAGGACTCGAGATACGCTCCTGTTGGTGTTTGACGTCGTATATGGTAGGAGCGGTGGGAGGCAGACCCGATTCATTCCCATCAGAGGTGGAGTGTTCATATGGATGCCACCAGTGGTGCATATTTCCGTTGGGTCTGTATTTTCACTTGACTTTTTGTTGCCTTCACTTTCTAGTCCTGGGGTGAGATAGTCCATTCTACCACTCACGATTCATTTACCGCATGGTTGATGTGCGATTTGGATTTTTAGGAAGCGATTAGCGTTCTATATATTGTTCTTTTTATATCTATATTTTATATATATTATATTTATTATTATATATCTTATCTGTATAACTTTCCGTTTGTTCCTCTTTCAGTAGGCATATTTTCTCTCCCCATCCGGTTGCCTTGACTTACTGTTCCTCTGTCGTGATCCATCCTCGGCCACCTGCTTACTTTTGTCGTATGTAAGCCCGCATGACTTAGCAGTATTGAGAGTGATGGAGGTGGGTTGGCCTACTTGACAGTGCAGACCGCTCGCCCTCCCAACTTTGGCACTTTGTCCTGCTGGAGCTCGTGATTTGATGATTACCTGGTCTATGTAGTTTTGCCCGTCAGGGTGAGCATATTAATACTCACAGTGAGTGGTTATCGATCATCCTACACGACCATAGCAGTGGTCAGGTCCTGTCCGTTGCACATCTTTTGTGGTTACTCTTTGTCCAGTGTAATCAGACGCAGCTGTTCTTGGGGTCAATTTCCACTGGTTCGGTCGGTTTCATTCGCTTTTTCCCTTTTTTGGGGCAGGATTTAGGGTGGCACGCCTCCGTGTTTCTGGGGAGCCTTTGAGACTTCCTTTGAGGGTTTTCTATTTGTTTGCCGCCCGTCTTTTTGTGTGTTGCATGTTTTCCCGTTGATGCCTCAGATATGTGTATTTGTGCCTTATGATTTGTGGGTTAGTTCAGTTTCTCCGGGGTTTTTGGTTGTTTGGATCCTTTGGTTCTTGGTTTGAGCTTGTTGATATTCAGTTTGACTTTGTGCGACTGACCGGTATTTTGTGCTCTGCGGTCGTTCATGATTTTGGACTGGGTGTTCATACTTGATTCCGAGTTCCTAGGTGTTTGACTTGTTTTGCCGCAGATTGTTATTTGCATGTTAGGTTCCCTCCTTACCTGTGGTTACTTTTTGACTATCGGGTTCGGACTTGTTTTTTGGTAGCTTGGAGCTAGGCCTGCTTTGCTGTTTGACTTGTCTGCATTGGTATCTTTGGAGTGGTTTTTGTAGGATTCGGCTGCTTTTGCATTCTCGAGGTTTTGTGAGTTTTCTTTCCTTTCACTGTGTTCGATGATGATCGTGGTTCTTCGATGTTGTTTTTGTGTTCTGATGGACGCGGTAGTTCTATGATTTTATACTGTGTGATGTTTGGTTTGGAGCCCGAGGGCTCGGGTGAGGTTTTCAGACGAGGTGTTTTTTACGTGGTCTGGACTCATTCCGTTTGTTTGGTGTGCTGGTGCTCCTTTTCCTGCGAGCCACTACTTCCGGATTGTGTCATAGCGGGGCTGAGGTGTAGCATTTGCGATACTGGTTCACTGGCGAGAGTACCTGGGTTGGTGGTTTGCATGGACCCATTGTCGCATTTGGCGTGGGAGGCTTCCCATGCGGCTAGTGTTGCATTTGGCCTCCCTTACCGCTGTCAGGTGCTGCATGTGAGTTCTTCTTCGTATGGAGAGTTGTATTGCGCCTGTGTGCATGCGTGTCTGCGCTGATGGGCTGGGGACGAGATTTAGCTTGTGGAGGACGCCGTATGGGAGGGTGATCTTCACTACTTATTGGTTGACTTTGTCTTTTCCTATGTTTACATGTTCTCATATGACTTTTCATTTCTGGATCGGTTTTGCAGCATTTTGTCTTTTTTGCTACATTTGGGTTTGTAGTTGATTGGTCTCGACTTACCGGACCTATCTGGGTTCGTGGGTTAATGGTCGGTCGGGCTTCCTTGGCCCTGGTTTTGACCGGGGTGCCGGGGTTTGATTTTACTCTTTTTGGGGATTGTTTGATCTTAGCTATTATCGATTATTCTCTTGCATTGTTTGATGATACTCACGACGTTTTTGTTGTTTAGTCGTTGCGGTGGACGATTTTACAGGCAGCTGGTTTTTGCGTTTGATTTGGGCCTTGTTTGAAGGAGTATCTTGCTTACTTGTGTGGGGTCCGTTAGTTCTGGGTTTGTTTGTCTATCGCTATGTGGGACGTGTCTGAGGTGGAGTATGTCATGAGCTCACTATGTTGATATTTGCCGTTTTAGACCTTAGGTCTTTACCACTCATTGAGTTGTTTATTATGGTTCTTATCTTTCGTGTTTTTTTCTCCACTGCTTTTGCTGTTATTGTTCTAGTTTCTTTCGGTTGCTCATACCGCCTTCTTATTGTTGTTGTTCATCCCATTTTTTCTGTTGGTTACTCTCATGCTTGACTTAGTTTCTATTCAACTACTTTCTTCATTTGTTAGCTTTGTTTGCCTTGATTGGGGTTGTATCCATGGGCTTACTTATTGTGTTTTCTCCGTTCGTTTTCAATGAAAATTATAATAGATTATATAAAGGGGTAATTATAAACAAAAAAAAGTAATGGATAATATCAGAATAATTTTAATTAGAAATGTTATTTGTTATGTTTTGTAATTTATTAGGATAATAATAACATATAAATAGAGTCAGTAACATTTTGATAATAAAAAAAATAAAAATTAATTGATAATAATAATTATTAAGATTAGAGTATAGAGCTCATTTAATGATTTAGAGAAAGTATTTATATGTATTCAGTAAAAAATAATTTTATAATAATTGGTCAGTTAAAATATAATGAGTATAATAGAAAGAAGTTGGAGTAGAATTAATCATAATCAAGAAAATTATAAAATATCATTGTTGATAAAAATATAAGATATTTTGTCTACGTAATATATACGATTGTGAAACATAGTTTATTTAATTATGAGCAACCAACAATTTTAATCATTCTGTGTATGAGAGCTAAGCTGCATAACTAATATGTCTAACTAACATAATCAAAGTGGATCACACTGTTTAAAATGATATTATTTAAAAATAGTGATTTATTGAATTGAAATAAATTAAATAAATAATTAATTTCATAAAGAACAAAATATAAATGAATATGTCATAAAGCAAGGTTAATAGTATATACCAAAGACTAAAACTAACTAATTAAAATTTATGTGGAGGTACAGAAAAACTTTTTAGGGATATGTACATAGGGGTTATTTTGTAAAAAAATTGAATTCTTTTTGATTAAGGTAACTGGATTTCACTTATTTTGAAGCCAACAATAAAAAAGCAATTGGACACACTTATTGTGAACGACGGTAGGTGAGTAATGGTAATGTGACCTTACAATCCGATTTAACCCCTTTTTTATTTAAATACACTTCACTTCTAAAGTATACGAAACCCATTATCCTAACAGAACTAAAAACTAAATTGCACTAAAACTTATCTTAGATATTGAACTCATTAAGCCACTTATTATTTATAGTTGTAAAAAGACTAATACAAGAGCTATTCATAATGTATAGCACCTTAACATATTAGTAACATCTGATGAATCTTTTTATGTATTTTTAGTATTTTTAACTTTAATAGATCCTGGTATTTAATTCATTGGCTAACTAAATAGTATGAATTTGGACAGAGAATGCTCACCTAATTGGAGTCAATGGGAGAGGGAAAAAATCTTATAGGAGGCGTTTTCTCTATTAAATAGATCTTACACACGATGTGAATTCGGATTTGGTTATTCAGAAACATCAGATTGAAAAACCCAATTAAATTATTGTTTTTAAATGAAATTTATTTTTTATATTTTTTTAACTAGAAGAATTTTTGTATTTTTAAAATTGGAATTAAAGACGTGCAATTCTTGTCATCTTACAACACTCCTTAAGGTATTGGTGGTGAAAATCTTTATACATTGGTCGACGTAATAATGAGATTTCTAAACTTTGGTGCAAATTGATTTTTTATAAAGACAAATCTGACAAAGATTTTCTCCTCAATTTTGAAATGACATTTTTTTAGGGGCCAACTTGGCATATAATAATGATGTATAGAAAATCCCAAAGTGGGATCTGCCAAAATAGGTCAACTACTACCAAAATTAAAATCATGGAACACCAATCCTGCTGAACAATCAGCTGGCAGTGGAGAGCCGGGCCAGAATGCTTAATTTTGAAAGCTGGCCGCCGCCGACCGACCGGAACGCAACAAAATTTAACCGCCTCAAATGCCCTCTGGGCACCAGCATCAATCTATTAAAAAGAAAGAAAATCTAAAATCCGTTAAAAGAAAAAAGAAAAAAAATTCTAAATATAGAAGATGGATATAAATTTCTATCTAATAATTTCAGACGCTAAGTCTTAGCATATGATTGCTCGTGCAGCACGTATTGTGTATTTAGAAACTAGGTGAGGAAAGGCCCGTATAGCGGGGCCCAACATTGTAATCTTAAAATGTGTTGTTTGTTTGTTACTGCTGTTAATTTTTTGATAAATTAAATAGCGGATGAGTCTATTATATTACCATTGTATAATAGCTAGACTTAGAAAATAATATTGGATCACAAATTTTTCCAAACTAAATTTATTTTAATAATGTTGCAAAGAAAAATTAAAACTATAAATTATAACGCTTAAAGTTGCTCGCAAGTTAACAGTAAAATGACTAATGTGGCTATAATATACTCATTTTTATACATTCCATTCAAATAAACATCAAATTGAAAAAATTGGATTTGAATGGATATTATTTCCCCCTAGTAAATTTGGAATATTTAACAGAGAATGACCATTAAAGCTACAAGTTCAAAGTTTATCAATTAAAAAATTTTCTAGAATAAAAAGCTTACGATATCTATTTGTAAACTATTTTGAATATACATCCAACTGGGTCTTTGTTCAAGTGTTTCAACAGCGGTAAAACAATTCAGCTACTTCATGAAAAGTTAAAACTGAACAACATTATTCTTTACAACTACGATAAAATGTTGGGGGAAAAAAACTTATAATTTTACTTTATGTCTTGTAATAACAAAAATCAAGAGAAATTTTTAGTACAGTATACAAAGAGAATTCCAAGGGGACTTGCATCGCATAAAGATGTCTATTTACTACTTCAAAACAAGGGGGGAGAACCAACTACATTAAACAACAATATCGACGGATGAAATATTAATGGGAAGGTAATTCAATATAGTAGTTGTTCAAATTATATTTTATTAATAACTCTTTAAAATGAATAAGATAATAAATATCTGATAGAAGTTATATAAATTATAGGGGGTTTTTTAATTTGTCTCTCTCTTTATATAAAGAGATAAGAAGAAATGTTTCTTATTTTTTGCTATAGATTTTATCAAATAATGGTTAGGATTTTTTAAATGAAAATAATACCCAATTATAGAACAATATAATATTTTTAAGATAATTTATAGATAGTTGAAAAACTTATTCATGAAGTATGGAGTTTCAAAACCAATGATAAATTGAGAAATTTTCGACATCAATTATGAGCAATAATAAAGAGATAGCCTCCTAGATTAGAGTGAATAAAAATTTCATTCATCACATATAAATTGGAATACTTTAAAGGATTTTAGTGTCAAAACTATACTTTTTAAAATTATCTTTTGAAGTACTAAAATTTATAGTTTGAAATCGCCTCAAAAAGTGTGGATACGTGAAAACCTTTTAATTGTTTGATTTGTTAAATTGATGTTAAAAATAGTATGAATAAAATATGAAAATAATTTTCGATACTTCTATCCTTTTGTTACTTGACTACTCTATAAAAAGGTAAATTTTACTTTTTCTATGAAAATCTTTTAGTTAAATAAACAAAATGAATATAATTTTATCAATATCGAGGAAATATAAATCGTTCGAAAGTAAGCTTATTTGCCATGAAGTTCCAACGTCCCGGCAAAGTAGTAATTTCAACAATGCATTTAAATTTATAAATGGAAATGTTGTGGTTAAGGAAATGTAAGGTTCTCACGTGTATCAAAGGAGGACACAATTGCATTTAATGAATGTAAAGACAATGCAAGAATATTTTGAAAATGACATATATACTATAGGGCCCTGGTCAACATCTTCCTTTTCTATATTAATAAGAAATAAATCTCATGTGCTTTTGCCTCGATATTTTTGTTCAGGTCCGTTATCGTACATTATTTTTGTGATCAACATAGATCAACTTAAGTTGTGGGGGATTTAAGAAAAAGGAATCTATAAAAGTTTTGTTTTGGTATTTCTTTTAACATCCTGATTTTATTTTTTATATGCTCTCTCATTATTTCAAAAAGAAGACATCGTTTGGCACAAACAATAAAATTCGCTGAATTTCGCTATCGTTGGACCGTTATAAGTTACAGATGATCGCCCTGAGGGTTAATTACTCCCCTTTCATTCGGGTTTATCATTTTTTTTGACGCTCCTGGCGCTTGGCCAGGATCAACCCCACATACATGGTCTTATAATTTTGGCGGAGACCTGTGATTTGGTAAATTAAATTCGCTCGGAGGCCTGGTACTGCAAGCCTCCTTTGTGAGGAGGGAGCCCTTATCCCGAAAATGCCTAAGGTTTTAATTTTTGCCGAGTTCCTTAGAGAGATTTTGTCCTCCTCGCCCCTTAGAAATTTCTCTACCTAACCACCCATGTCGATTTTGGGTACAGATACCTTCTTTGATCAAGTTCGAATCTTTTTTTTGGGAGTATTGGCTAAAGGGGTTGTTCATGGTTCGGTGTATGGATCGGTTTTTCCCTAAAAGAAAACCAAAACCAAGTAAGTCGGTTTTTCAAATATTAGATAGACCACCAAAGCCCAATTTAAGTCGGTTTTTTTTCTCGAATTTCGGTTTAAATGGTCGTAATTTTGGTGCGGGTTTTGTCGGTTTTTTGTTCGGTATTTTGTCGTTTTATTCTTAACACAAGACATATACTACCAAACACATATTCCGTGCGGACCTTACATTTTCAACGTAAACCTATCACAAATCAATTGCCCTTTGAGAAAAATCTATCAGTTATTTACAAGAATATTATTGATGATAATTGAATCAATAGTGAATGAATAGTTAAAGGACTGCCAATAAAAATTTATTTATTTTTAAAAACACGACAATGGATTCTATTCATCTTAAAAACAAAGTAATATACTACCAAATTCAAACTTGAATGTAAGGTAAAGAACTATAACATAGAAAGTGCAAACTATTAGCATTTAACCATATAAATTTTGAAACTTTGTTATGAAAAATATACATATTAATAGTGGTTTTAATTTAATAAATTGGAAAGAGCTATCTCCTATAATGTCGGTTTTTGGTTCGGGTTGTTTTGTCGATTTGTGTTTTCCTGATTAGAAACCAAACACAAACCAAATTATGATCGATTTTTAAAAATTCCAGAACCAATAAGCCTAAACAAAACCAACAAAGTAATCGATTTTTTTGGTCGATTTGGTTTGATTTTTCGGTTTTGAATTCGGATTTTCGGGTTTTTATGAACATCCCTAAGTATGGCATAAGTTAATTTCAATACTGTAACGCCTAGTATTCGAAAATGGGCTCGACATTTAATTTGAAAGTTTAAAAGCATAAAAAATGTAGGAAATTGGTATCCATTGTATTTTGAATTCGAGTAAGTCTTATTTTCTTCCCTATATCTTTTGTCTGTTGGGGTGGGGGTTGGGTGAGGGTGTTAGAGCTTTGGTTTGTTACAAAATTAAATAACCACACGGTTAAATTTTCCTCACACTTTTCTATCTATTGGTTTTCTATATAACAACCAAGCCGACTATTATTATAGAAATAAAATAGTAAGAAATTAAAACAGTTGAAATAGTCAAAAGAAGTTGAAATGGAGCAGTCTTGAGAATAATCATCAAAAGCAAGAAGCACGAGTTACCTAATATTTGTTATTTCCGATATATAATCATCCAACTACACATAATAAAACATATAAAAGTAACTATGTAAGCCTACATGCTAATTTTTAAAAAATAAAATATTGGAAGGCGTGTACAACGAGTAAAATCACTAATTGCACTTAGTAATGAAACATAATTATCATATGCCTAGCCAAGTTCATTATAAAGCAATCCCGAGTAAGAAACAATAATCTTGTCTCTGTGAAATGGACGGAGTGATCTAGTTCATTACTTATGAGTTCAGATTCACTTAATAATACTATGGTAGTATTTCAAAAATCTACTAAATAAGTTGAACTATTAAATTATTTACATTGTGTAGAATTTCGATCGAAATTCTAACTTATATGTTCAAATTCTGAATCGACCTCTACAATTTAATACTTTAAATGTGCTGTTTATTTTCATCTGAAAAGTAGTTTTACACATAGATGATTTTTAATCCGTCACGCCTTGAAAAGGTTATTTTTTTAAATAGTAATAACAGTGGATGTCATACAATATTTATGTGCAAATTATTACATTCCTTGACAGAATATCTCTAGAAAGAAAGCGAGGTTGGTTGGGGGGGGGGGGGGGGGGGAGGGGGGGGGGGGGGGGAGGGGGGGATTTGAGTAGAGTTTTTTATTTTAAGTTAATATATCACTTTACCTTTTCCAGAAAAATTTATAATTGTGTCCAATAAACATAATTCAAACAGAAAAATATATCAAATGTTCAACTTGAGCCTGGAATTTTGCATTTGAAGTTGAGTAATGTATCTTTGGAAGTTGAAGACTGCCATGAGAAAAAATTGAAATTTTGTGAGTGAGAATTATTGAAAAAAAACATTTCCAAAATTTGACAAAATAAATCTATGGACCGTTTGCTAACCAAGTAGCTAATTTTGCCACATAGCTGAATATTAAATTGTTTAATAGTTCACCTTGACTAGTTGTTTTTATTTGACTTAGACATATTGAACTGTTTATGTAAATTATACCACATGAATAAAATTAAACTGATATCTAGTAGATGAGTCCAAATTAAGGAATCATGTTAAATGTACATTTCTCTTCTATATAACAATCCGCCAAATTATTGAAACATCCTTTGGAAGATATCAAAGTGTCTTTTGGGCATTTTGACTTCCCTGTTAAAAATTAGTGCATCTTACATGGTTTTATTTACTGTTTTACTTATGTTTACCGGAGTCAAATAATTCAGTTCCTATTTTATAGGAATAGTATCAGCTTAGTTGTTAATTTGGATAGGATTCCTTGCTAGTTGTTAGAGTCTTTTTAAGGAGTTGAACGTTAGTGGTTCAGTCTTATTTATATGCTTTGGGATATCCTGCTGTAAACACAGTTCAAGTGAAAAGCAATTACATTCTTCAGTGTTTTATTTCTCCTACAATTTCTTTGACTGGCAATTTCTTCTTTCCTCTGTTATATTTTTTGTTTTATGGTATCAGAGCCAGGTTGTTGAACTCTGGTTGTTCTTTCTTTCTTCTTGCCTATCAAGTTCGCTTTGTCTTGGTTGGAGGAGATTGAAAAGTTGTAGAAGGAGAAAGCGTCTTTTTGTTGGGGGGCAGTATGGAATTGGCAAATGGGGGAAGTAGTTCGAATGCACAGTTTGGTGTTGAAAAGCTTGTAGGGACAAACTAAAGTACTGGAGAATGTGTATGGAGGCTTACCTTCAAGGTCAAGACTTGTGGGATCTTATTGTTGGTGCTGAAGCAGACATTCCAGCAAATACTCCGAAAAATGCAGAACCACGAAGGAAATGGAAGATCAAATGTGGTAAAGCTCTCTCTTTGCTTTAAGAACTTCAATTGGAAAAGAATTCATCGATCATGTACGTGATGTTAGTTCACCAAAAGAAGTCTGGGAGACACTTGTGAGATTGTTTTCTCAAAAGAATACAGCCAGGTTACAACTGTTGGAAAATGAATTGGCAATGCCTAACACAGGGAGGTGTGTCTATTTCTGAATATTTCCTACGAGTTAAAAGCATTTGTGCTGAAATTTCAGAATTAGATCCGGATGAGAAGATCGGCGAAGCAAGAATGCGACGATTTCTTATTCGAGGATTGAAGGAGTACAATCCTTTCGTCACCTCCATTCAAGGTTGGTCAAAGCAACCTTAGTTGAGAATTAGAGAATTTGCTTTCCAACCAAGAGGCTTTAGCAAAGCAAATGGCAAGAAGTTTTGAATCTGATGCGTTCTCTTCTCAAAGGACAAAGAATAAAAAGAAAAACACATCAACAGGAAACAAGAACAATGAGAAAGGCTCAAACAACGAAAAAGCTACTGATGGCAACTTTGAAAACAGAAGGTGCCATAGATGTGGTAAAAATCGGGCACATCAAGAAAAACTGTAGAGTGAAGATCTCAAAGGCAAATGTTGCCACTGAAAAATAAAGGAAACGAGCAACTCAAATGGGAAGCAAATGCTTCACCGTTGAAGTAGTTGAAGGGAGGAACGATGGTGCCCGTACAGCTCAAGTTCTTTACAAACCACGATAGCTGCAGACAAGAGTGGATAATTGATTCTGGTTGCTCTCACCATGTAACCGGTTTAAATGATTCACTACTTTCAGAGCTACGTCAACATAACGGAGAACGAGTTATTGTTACAGCTGATAACTCGGTATATCCAGTAGCTAAAGAAAGGAGTTTTGAAGATTGACGTTAGAGATACACGGGCTATCAAGTTGAACGACGTCTTTCATGTTCTAGGTTTGAAGAGAAATTTAGTTTCAGTCTCCCAAATTACCAATTCAGGAAAATATGTTTTGTTCGGTCCAAATGATGTAAAGGTCCTTGATAACGTAAAGAATATAGTTGCTGATGTTATTCTTGCTGGTGAAAAGAAAGGTTCTTTATTTGTCATGGCTGTAGGGGAAGCCTATGTGAAGAAGACAAGTCAAACAGATAGTCCAGCAATTTGGCATGCTCCGACTGGGACACTTAGGGCTACCAATTGTTGCAGCAAATTTCTTCGAAGAAATTGGTGATGGCAATACCAGCTCTACAGAAATATTCATGAAGATGGTAGTTTGGCCAAGGCTGTCAATTTGGCAAATCACATCGTCTTCCATTTCAGAGATCATTGAATCGGAGATCCTCTATATTTGAGCTGGTTCATACCGACTTGATGGGACCAACAAAAACAGCAAGTTATAGCGGTTTTCGCTACGCCATGGTGTTCGTAGAGTTGATTTTTCAAAGATATACATGGGTGGAGTTTCTTGAAAGAGAAGAGCGAAGCTTTGTCAAAATTTGCTGAGTTTAAAAATTGCTGTGGAAAAGGAATTTGGGGTGAAGATTAAGTGTTTACGAAGCGACAACGGAGGCGAGTATATGTCAAATGATTTCTTCAAGTACTGTGATGACAACGGTATTTCAAGACAAATGACATGTCCACGTACCCCTCAACAGAACGGTGTCTCGAAAAGGAAATTATCTCATCTTGTTTCATGAGCCTTTCCTGGCTGCACGATAAGAATCTCCCTCGAGAGCTTTGGGCTGAAGCAATTCAATGTGCATGCCATGTAATTAATCGTTTGCCTCCATGGCCAGGTAAAGAAAAATCTCCTTTTGAGACTCTATATGATGAAAAGCCAAATGTAAATTACTTTCGGGTATTTGGTTCAATTTGTTATGTTCATATACCAAAATCTAATCGAACTAAACTTGACCCGAAAGCAAAAAGGTGTGTCTTTGTTGGCTATGATTCATATAGAAAAGGATGGAGGTGTATGGATCCTCAAACAAAAAAGTTTGTCACTTCCAGAGATGTTGTGTTTGATGAAGTGTCATCATACCATTCTGCCGAGAAAACAAGCAATCAAGCAACCATTCTTGATGGTGATCAAGAACATTTGCAGCTGATTCCAGAGGGTAACCCGCATGCTTCGAACAATAATGAAATCTCAACTTCAAATACCTCAATTTCAGATGGTGGTGAACAGCAAACTCCTAGGAGATCAACAAAAGAGAAACAACAACCAAGTTACCTGAAAGACTATGAGGTACAACTGAATAACTGCTCAATTACTTCATGCTTTTTTATAGGAGGATTGGATGAAGAACCAGCAAGCTTTGAAGAAGCCAAAGGTCATCCAAAGTGGGAAGCAGCTATGCAAGAAGAAATTAATGCTTTGAACAAAAACCAGACATGGGAGTTAGTGTCGAAGCCAGAGAATTGCGAGCTTATCACATGCAAATGGGTTTACCGATTGAAGAAAAATGCAGATAGGGTCGTTGATAAGTACAAAGCTCGGCTTGTTGCACGTGGTTTTTCTCAAAGTTATGGGCTAGATTATGAGGAGACTTTCAGCCCAGTTGCAAAATGGTACAATAAGAACCCTTTTCTCTGTTGCAGCATCTAAGAATTGGAAGTTGTGGCAACTTGATGTAAAGAACGCTTTTCTTTACGGAGAATTGGATCGTGATGTTTTTATGGAACAACCTAAAGGTTATGTCTCTACGCAATATCCTCATCATGTTTGCCGGTTAAAGAAGGCATTGTATGGTCTTA
>NW_017671637.1:217830-226148 GCF_001879085.1 Nicotiana attenuata | reverse complement strand
TACTTAACAAGCACCACGTGCTTGGTATGATAAAGTTGCTCAATACTTTATCTTCTGTGGCTTTAAAGTTTCTGATGCAGATTCTAGTTTGTTTATTAAAATAGAATTAAATATGCACTTGATGGTCTTATTATATGTGGATGACATGATCATTACTGGAAATAATGAAGCTGAGATTTCTAAGTTGAAAAATGAACTCTCTGTTCGATTTGAGATGAAGAATTTGGGAGAAGTTAGCTGTTTTCTTGGTCTTGAAATTGAAAAAACAGATCAAGGATATTTTGTTTCTCAAAAGACATATGCAAGAAAGTTGCTGCAGCGTTTTGGCATGGGGCAGTCGAAAGAGAAAGATACTCCAATGGAGACACATCTCAAATTGATAAAAGATGAAGGAACACTGTTAAAAGATGCTAGAAGTTTTCAGCAGCTTGTTGGTAGTTTAATTTATTTAACTATCACAAGACCTGAGATTGCTTATTCTGTTGGAATTGTATCTCAGTTCATGCAATGTCCAAGAAGTTCACACCTAGATGCAGCAAAAAGAATTCTTCGTTATGTGAAGGGTTCACTTGATCATGGTCTGATGTATAGAAGACATGAAGAATTCGTATTAAGTGGCTTTACCGACGCGGACTGGGCTGGAGATGTGAATGATAGACATTCAACTTCGGGATATTGTTTCAGCACTGGGTCAGCCATGGTATCTTGGTGCAGTAAAAAGCAATCAGTGGTGGCATTATCTAGCACCGAAGCTGAGTATGTCGCAGCAACTATGGCTGCGCAAGAATGTATGTGGTTGAAAAGATTAATAGGAGAGATGTTGCACAAAGTTGATTATGCTGTTCAACTTAGCTGTGATAATGAAAGTGCTATCAAGCTTGCGTCGAATCCCATTTTCCATGGTCGGATGAAGCATATTGAGGTTCGTCATCACTACATTCGAGAAAAAGTGCTAGATCAAGAAGTTGTTTTGAAAGGAATTTCTACAAATGACCAAGTCGCAGATATATTTACAAAGGCTTTGGTAAAGCCTAAGTTTGAGTATTTTAGAGTTGCTCTTGGAGTTATTGATCGTAAGTTTGCAATAAGGGGGAGTGTTAAAAATTAGTGCATCTTACATGTTTTATTTACTGTTTTACTTATGTTTACTGAGTCAAATAATTCAGTTCCTATTTTATAGGAATAGTATCAGCTTAGTTGTTAATTTGGATAGGATTCCTTGCTAGTTGTTAGAGTCTTTTTAGGAGTTGAACGTTAGTGGTTCAGTCTTATTTATATGCTTTGCATATCCTGCTGTAAACACGAGTTCAAGTGAAAGCAATTACATTCTTCAATGTTTTATTTCTCCTACAATTTCTTTGACTGCAATTTCTTCTTTCCTCTGTTATATTTTTTGTTTTATTCCCCACTAATTATTATTAATAAATACCGCAAACTTCCTAATCATATGGTCAATTAGCAATCATGAGGATCTTAAAAGATTTACGCTCCACTCGTATTATAATTAAAATTTAGTTGATTGTTAATAAATTATTTCCTCCATCCCATTTTAACTCTCGCTTTAGTTCTTTTTACATTTATTAAGAAAAATTATAATACAAAATATAGTTTATTAAGTTACCCCGCTATCAAATGCTTTTTGAGAATTCAGTAGTATTAAAGAAAACTATACTTCTTTAATAGTAAGGGTATAGTTAAAAAAGTGACAATTATTTTGGGATAATTTTTTAAGTTAAAGCGACAGTTAAAACTGGACGGAGAGAGTATTATTTTCTTTTTCATGTTATCAATGATCATTGTACTAGTTATACCTAATTGATTTTTAAGTAATCTCTTCATATATATATATATATATATATATGCTAATTGCCAATGTATAAATGTCAAATTTCTTGTATGAAATAACAAAACTTTGTCCTTTTTTGAGTGGGAAATCTAGTAATGAAATTAAGAAGGGCATTTTCGGCAATCAAATCTGATATAAATCTCTTGGTAGATTTGGTTCACCAAAAGGAGCCATTTTGCAATAATTCAAAAACACAACCACCGGTCTAGTATTTCGTTTTCACATATTAAATAAAAAAAAAAGAACAATAATATCTTTAAAACAGTATATAAATATCTGGGGGGAAAGGCTGACTAGTGAACAAACCATTAAACATGTCTTTTTCATCATCAATCCTTTTATAGATATATATAAATACAACCCCATACGTTTACAACTTCTCAACTAACAAAACCAGAGAAGAAACAAGAGAGAAAGATTAGGAGTTTTAGTATCCAAAATTTTGATTTTCTGTTTAAAGCTTTTGCAAGTAAAAGAGATGGAGCAGAAAAAGGGAAACATCAACAGCAACAAAGTTGAAGAAGAAGGAGCTATGGGAGTTATAGTCCATAGCCAAGTAAGAAAAATAAGACAAGAAATGGAGAAAATCAAGCATCCATCTCTTCAGCAGACGGAGATGAGACCAACTGTTCGTGAGATTACAGGAAAACAACAGCAACAAAGATCGAGATCGCCGTTGGGATTAGCTCAAAGGCCTATTTCTGTTGGAAGCTAATACTTGAATTTTTGTTCTCGTGTTCTTCCTTTTGTTAGCTTCTTCATCTTTTTGAGCTTCTTCTTTGGGTTTTTTCTTTTTAAATTTGTATATATACAGATAAAGGATGCTTTTGACAAGTCTCATCTCTTGTGTTTGTATTTGATATTTTTGTCTCCTGTCTCTGTTTTTTTTCCCCCAGTAAAATCGTCGTGTGTTAGAATTCATTGATCCGGCTAATCTAAAATTTGCGCTCTGGAAAATGCTCCCTCTCAAGGAAGACTTTGTGGGCGTTTGGACATAAGAATGATAAGAAAAGATTGTCTTTAGAGCAATTTATTCTCTCCACCCATTTGAAAATTATTTACAATATATACTTACTTAATTAAAACTAATTACCTAACCTAGTATAATTTAATTTGGCTTGGCTTGGCTTGGCTTGGTTTAGCTTGTCCTGTTTCGGCTTGGTTGGGCTTGATTTAGCTTAGCTAAAAAAAATGAGTAGGGAGAAAACATTATGGGTAGGGGTGGGTAAATAGCTAGTGGTGGGTGGGTATTTACAAAAGATTACCGAAAATATTATTGGAAATTAGAGTTTTATTTGGACATAAATATAATTTATGAATTATTTTAAAATTTTTGTGAGTGATCTGAAGTAAAAATTTTGAAAAGCAGTTTTTTTTAAACTTTTTCAAATTTTTAAAATTCATGCTAAGTGAAAATTAAAAAAATAACCTAACATTAATCTCAGAAAAAGGTGAAATTTTTCGAAAAAGAGAAATTTTTTTATGGCCAAAGGGCTCTTTATTTCGCCAAACCCGTCACCAGTAGAATTTTTTTTTATCATTTCATTGTGCCGTTATCTCTCTGTTTCATATTTCAAATTTTGGGGTATATTAGAAAAAGCGAATCCAAAATGGATTCAAATTTTGGGGTATGTATATTAGAAAAAGCGAATCCAAAATGGATTCAAACTTCAATATTTTAGTATCAAACTTCTAAAATTATGAGCTCAGTATATAATATATGCGTTTCTTTCTTTTCTTTGTTTTCTTTATCTTTTTTTTATGCATGTATTCATTTTTATTTTTCAAGTGTTTAATGATATCTGGTTCATCACATGATTTTTTTTTTTTTTCCTTTTGTGCAAATTAACTCATGTTGGCTTGTAAGAAGTTCTGAAACATGCTGTTTTTAATAAATAATCAGAATAAACGTAAAAATACCTTGCCGTCCATTCCTAGGAATCTAATGAATATGACGTTATTTAACAAATCACCTGTCAAATTTGAATACAAGAGACAAACTAATTCACATATGCGTTGGCGAAAAGTATGTTGAATAGAGAATCGTTATTTTCACATATTCAATTAAAATTCAACTTTTGAAAATTGGTGAGATGAGTTCAACAAATCTAAAGTATGTAAATTCTTTTCTAATTGCACTCTCGTCTCAGATCTATGAATAAGAGACGTTGTAGTGGATCTGCAGACTTTAAGTTATCAAAATTATCAACAGGCTCTCTGAGCACGTTAGAAGTCCGTCTCAAATCGCTCCCCCGATCGAAACTAAAAAGAATAAGTTTTCGCCTCCATTTGCTGAAAAGTCAAGACATGTTGGGGAATCTATTCGCCCCCATGTTGCCACACGGGAGAATAAGGAGACTTAAAAAGGGGATCCTATCAACTTATTCCAACCTAAGATAATAAGCTTGTTTATCCTAAAATCGGATAACAATTGAATTTATACAGGACACGTGATATAACTTGGTACAAATTAAGAAGAATGGATTAATATTGAAATTGACGATAAAAGAGTAAATGCAAACCACACAAATTGAATAGTCTTGGCCTTCAAGTTTGGTCACCCTTGAACCAAAAGATGCTTCAACTGGCTTATAAACAGAATAACAAGATATGAAAGCTAGAAAATAACAGTATATTGCTATGTATTGCGTGAATATGATGTCTTTTACAAATGATCAGACCCCCTTTATATAGTAGGGGAATCCTACTCTTGATACAATTCTATATAGGGTAAGAAATCTCATGATTAGCTAATTAATTGGCCTCTTCTTGATACATGCCGCGATTTTCGCCGTGATCCTAGCTCGATTGCGGGTATTTCGGCTTTCCGTTACTTGGCTCGGTAAGCTCCCCTCAACCTCACTCGATTTCTATCTTGCTCGGTCTCGATCTTGGCCGATCTCGATCTTGATCGGTCTCCGGGTATGAGCTCGGCGATCTGACTTTGCACCATGGTTCGATATAACACGAGGTTGAACCTTGGCCTACCATGTTCCAGTCTCGAAGGGCAAACCCGATTTTGACCGTATACAAAGCTCATGAGCTTAGTCTTACTTCACCGTCGAGAAAGGAAAGAAGACTTACCAAATCCAACTTGAAAAATTTACATTGGACTTAGAGATAATCAGGCTCGAAATAATGACTTTCCCCTCTATTATGGTACCGGATGGTTCGGGAAAAAAAATTACTAAGCAGGCGTTTGGACATGAATTCCAAAATAAATGTTCAAATTTGGAATTTCACTAAAATTTGAGTTGAAGATGAAGTTGTGTTTGGTTATAATTTTTGCAACATATTTGGATGTCTTTTTTTGCAAAACAATGAAATATGATTTATACACATAACTTGTATAAAATTATCAAACCGCCCCAATTTAATTATCCTACTTGAAATAATCAATCAAACATGCTATTGTTTAACTGTTATCATATTCTGCTTTACTTCAATATACAGAATATGCAAAATGAGTATCACATTTCTAACATAGTCCGCTTCCCACTGCTATTACCAGTACTTGTATTCATATTCACAGGCCCAGTACCAACATGATAGTCGTCACAAGAAAAGGGTTCATTATCCGCTGCAGTAGCTTCATCTGATCGTCGAGGGGAAACAGGTGGGTAGTTTTAGGTTAGTAATTGATGGGGTCATTTTATAAATTTTAAAAGTATAGGGTAAATTTGTAAAATTAAAAACTAGTGAAAATGCATTTTCAATTGAAAAACTGGTAAGACCCCGTTTTTTAAATTTGAAAATGCATTTTCAAGTGAAATTGGAAAAATTGGTAAGATATTGATAACTAAACATTATTTTCAAAAAAAAATTTGGAAAAAAGAAAAAAAATTTGTATGTCCAAATGGGCTCTACTTTTGCGTTTCTTCACTTCTTGTTTTGGGCTTTTTTTTTTTTTTAAGATGTAGGGTGTGATGACAAGTCTCATCTTTCCTGTTTTTTGTGTTTGATATACATGATCTGCCTCTCTGTTTAATATCTGCAATTTTGCAGAAATAGAACATATAATTTGGTAATTCAAAATCCTATAAGTATTTTCTTTTCTTTCTTTATTTCATTTTTTTATACATATTTATTTTTTCTTCCAGCTCACAAAAAAAAAGGTTAGGTTATTTTTTCCATCTATCTAAGTTTTGACGAATAGAGTTCTCATGTGCCTTCAAACTGGCTAGAACGTCAACACTATCGACATAAATAAATAAGTAAATAATATTTTCATTGTATATTACACGAGTCCTACATGTCTGGTTTTTCACATGATATCCGATAGATATTTCTTGTAATTATTGGCTTGTAAGATATTCTGAAAGATGCTACTTAAATATAAATCTATCTATCTATATTATTATAAAAGCATGAATAAAATGTCGGATTACAAAAATAACCTTTTAATATTAAGCATAATAACTCAAAATATAAGGATATAATCGGAATTCTAGACATTAGCCTTATAATCCTATTAGTTTTAGGACATAATACTACACATTAGGAATCCTACATGATTACCATTAGGAATCCTATTATTATTATTATTTTCGGGCATATATATTAGCCTTGTAATCCTATTACTTTTAGGATATACTTCTTAAAAAATTTCTATTACTAATTTAATTTGAAAACGTATTATATTGTCCAAATCCATTTAGAAACATGATATTATTATAAAAGCATGAATAAAATGTCGGATTACAAAAATAACCTTTTAATATTAAGCATAATAACTCAAAATACAAGGATATAATCGGAATTCTAGATATTAGCCTTATAATCCTATTAGTTTTAGGACATAATACTACACATTAGGAATCCTACATGATTACCATTAGGAATCCTATTATTATAATTATTTTCGGGCATATATATTAGCCTTGTAATCCTATTACTTTTAGGATATACTTCTTAAAAAATTTCTATTACTAATTTAATTTGAAAACGTATTATATTGTCCAAATCCATTTAGAAACATGATATTATTATAAAAGCATGAATAAAATGTCGGATTACAAAAATAACCTTTTAATATTAAGCATAATAACTCAAAATACAAGGATATAATCGGATTCTAGATATTAGCCTTATAATCCTATTAGTTTTAGGACATAATACTACACATTAGGAATCCTACATGATTACCTTTAGGAATCCTATTATTGATCACGCCCAACTATGCCTTATAAAAAGGACAATGCGGTCGTTGCAAATATAATCCGGTTTACAAGTCCGGAGTCGAATCCCACAGAGAACTAAGGTTTAGCTACAGCTGTTCACTATCACCAAGAAGACAAGCTTGAACAATTCCTAACTTATAGATATTAAGATTCTTGTGTTTAACTACTTAACTAACAAATTAAAATAGTAAATTAACAACTAAAGATATTGAGGGTTAGAGAAAAGATTAAGGAGGTCTAGAGTTATGATTTCCCCTATAGTCGGAATCCTTCCCGCTATGTCTTCTATAATTTCGCCTAAGTATTCTCTACCGATCATGAGCACTCTTATTACCGTAAATCTCTCCCGAGTAATTACGACAATTTACTAGACGCACTCTCCCGAGCTACGCTAGCTGGCTTTTAATACAGCTCACTTCAGATCGCACCCAAGGCTTCGTTATCCCTAATCCCGCCTTTAAACCCTCGGTTATTGATCCCTCATATACTTTGGGAGTGGTGTTGTTCAACAATTACCTAAATATGCACTCTCTCCCGAGTTATGCATACTAAATAGGCACAGCTAATTGAGAGCTCTTCAATCAACCAGAATATAAACGTAGTTGAACAAATAGAGAAAATCTATGGCTCAATTATATAAAAACATAACAAGAATTTATCCTACAAAAGGTTCTATCAAAACTCTAGATAACAACTTAGCTATTCATAATAGTATGTAAAACTACAATACTAAAAGTCATAATCAACAATGAAAAATAGGAAGAGGAAGGAAAAACTCGTAGAAGAATTCTCCGCCTTGCTCCCAATGTGTTCTTGCCTCCAAGGGTGTTGTCTAACCCTAAAGTAGTGTCTCTCCGCCTCCTTAGGTCTAATTTGTGTCCAAAATATGTCCTCTTCTTGTTCTAGGCCGGCCTCCTTTGTTTTATATAGGGTTTAGGACTTAAAATCCCATGTTTTACACTTTAGCCCCTGAAATTTACGCTTCCCACCGCGGTTTCACCGCGATCGCGGTGGAACCGCGGCCAAACGCCCTCGCGGATTCTTCATTCTTCAGAAACTGCCTTCCACCGCGGTTTTGCCGCGGTCTCGGCAAAACCACGGTTTTTCGCCCTGTTCCGTTTGGAATTTGGGAAAACGTAAAACATGAAAGTTGTAGCCCTTTGAGTTAGCTTTCCAACCATATATTGTGGAGCCCAAATGGAGTTCTGAGCAAAATGTTATGTCTATTTTACTAGACAGTGCACAATATGCCTCCTCAAGTCTTCGTTCGTACTTAATTATCAAATTTGACC
>NW_017671637.1:193142-212124 GCF_001879085.1 Nicotiana attenuata | reverse complement strand
AATTTTAAGAATATAAAATGTAGTAGAAGAAAAGAAAGAAAAAAATTGGTAAGAGCCAATACCACTAATGATTTTGACAAACATAAAGATCTAAAAGTGGAATGTCATCGATCTTTTTACTCTTTGAAAATAAAATTTATGGTAGATAAAATTATATTCACGGTTAAATATTCAAACATGAGATGAACTAACATTAAGAATCTAAATCAACAGAAAATAAATTATATTTATGTTAAAACCAAATAATTAATCATTCAATTAATTTTTAGAAAGAGAATCAAATTAGATTATTTTTTAAATCAACATATGAAGTATTATTTTTCAAGTTAAAATAAATTTAGGGTACATAAATTTATTCCATAAAAAAGAGTGTTAGAGATTAAAAAAAAATAGGTCACAAAGTAAAAGAGATTGGTATAATATTAAGAATATCATACAAGTGTTTGAGGAAGCACAATCAAAGCTAAATCCTTAACAAGAATAAGCATTCAAGACTATATTATAAACAATCGAGTCTGGTATAGCGGGATTATCCTTTGTAAATGCCTCAAGTGGAATCGAAATAATATTCCTATGTCATGCATTACTTGCAAAAGTCTAATCAAGAGGCATGATATTTGTAGCAATAAGAATAAGTGGTGTACCAACAACGACTTTATTATGAGGTCGTACAACTCACTTCAGATTTGATATACCTCTTCAAATAACTGAAACAACCATCACAAATATATCAAATCAGGGCAATAGTGCTAAATTTATAAGGAAAGCAAAAGTGATAATATGGGATGAAGCGCTTTTGGTTAAGTGTCAAATGATTGAAACAATCGCTTAGAGTTTTAGAGATATATTGGATATCGATGAACCGTTTGGTGGAAAAGTAGTAATAGTTTGGGAGGTGATTTTTGTCAAGTACGATTAGTAGTTCCAAGTTGACCAAAGCAGAAACTTTAAAAGCTAGCTTGCCAAAATTATACTTATGACCTCAAATAAAAAATATTCAAATNAAAAGAAGAAGAGACATACCAATAAAAGTTGATTTAGTTACATCTAGAACACTTGGTTATAAACCCCCAATAGTAATAGTAGTGCATTTAATAAGAAAAATATTTTTATCATTAGATTAAAATGCAATTTCTACAAATTACATGATAGAAATTAAAGAGTTATCTTAGCTAACAGAAATGAATATGTTGATCAACTAAATAAAAGGTTGATTGCTAAGTTTTATGGTAAAAACGGAATATTTTTCAGTTCTGACTCAGTAGAAGATGATACCAACAATAACTACCAAGAAGAGTACTTAAATACTTTAATACTAAATTGCCTTCTACCGCACATGTTTGTTGTCAAGTTCATTATTTCTTACTTATGTTAGTGTCACCATATATATAATAGAATAAGTCAAAATTGATCTTCCATTGCATATAGGTTGATTTTGAAGAAAATATGCCTGTCATGCTACTGAAAACTTAGATCCAGTAAATAGCTTATATAATAGTACACATATGGTATATAGAAGTTTTGATAATAACTTCACACATGCAGAACTTATGGTACGAGTCAATGTGGTTCTAAGTATGTGTTTATCCCCGAATTCAACTTTCGTCTTCCAAATTTTCGTTTTAAATTTGTTTGGAAAAAAAATTCACTATGTTTATGTTTTATAGTTATAATAAATAAAGTACAAGGGCGCGCCAGAGGAGCTGAAAGCCACTTGACTCTAAGGAGAGGAGCTTCGAGTGACTTTTTTCTTTGCTCTTCGACAGCCCTAACAAGTCACTTGAAGCTCTGCCCTTTGCTTTGCCCCGTGCTGTCTTCCTCCAGTTGCCCCCACCCAATAGCCAATAGGCCGAAAAAGGTTGCAGTCAATTGCCCTTCCCGTTATCATCAAACAAAAGACTACCATACACGCCTTTTGCCGGCAAGCTACCCTCGCCTACCTCATCTATAGGCATTTCTATCCGCCCGCGCGCGAGATCAGATCGACTACGACAATCATCATAAATATTAAACTATATTCACCATAACATATTTTCTTACAAGAATAACTATATGTTGCACTTTCAAGGAAGATATCAATATCGACAACAAGAGTTCTGGTTTTGGCAGAGTAACCAAAGCATTAGAAAGAAACATATACAAAAAAAACATTGTCTATAAAAAAGTGTTCGGTAAGATATCATCACATTAAATACATCTAAACCACAATACATAAGTATCTACTTAACATGACTAAAATCGATCATTTATGTAAGTTGTGATGATATCCTTTCATTTTGAATTCATGCATTATGCTAATGTAACAATATTTTTCGGCATTTAGATGATTGTTAGAGTATTATATTAACGTGCAACGCACGTTTATAGATACTAGTTAGAATAAACGTGAGAATATGCCTTACCTATGATTACACTCCGAGGAATGAATATGACGTCGTTTACGAGAAGAGGAATCACCTTTCAAATTTGAATACTAGAGACGATATATTCAACAAATTCATAACAAGTATGTCGAATGGAAAAATTAATATTTTCAAATTCAACTTTTGAAATTTTGAAAATTAGTGGGAGAAATTCGACAAATCTAATGGATGACGTTCTTTCCAAATTACATTGCGCTATTTTCCCCCTATTCTTTTTTAAATTTCTTTCCTTTTCTATCAGATAAAAGGTTTTCTGCTTAATCAATCAATAAAATATAATCAATTAATCAATGATTGATCGGCTATAGACTCCAAATATAGAAATTTAATAGTAGCAAAAAACCATCTCTTTTTGTTGTTGTAAATTAATATGAATATTAAAAAGCTAACAGAATACTAAGCTTCTCAAACGGCAGAAAAATGGGTCCAAAAAGTTGCATCAAGATGAAGTCAAAAGGACAGTGACACTTCTATAAATTGATACCTTCGATTTTTGCTGTGCCTAAATTTACCCTTGTATTGGGAAAAATTGAGTTTACATATAAAGATGACATGTCATGACACGTGGATCAATCAAGGAATTATGATTAGCAAAGAGGTACGAGTTGCAACAGGCACGAGTAGAGGCATGAAAAGAGGCACGAGCAGCTATGCGGAAGATTCAGGGCCCGTACCTATTTAAGTTCAAGAATTAAAGAGAATGAACCTGACAATACAAAGGGGTACAGATACAGTGCTTAATGAGCCTTTAATATTAAAAACGTTAGAGAATCTGTATTAAATATAATGATTATGTAACGTAGCATTTAATGCCATTAAATTGCCCATAATAGCCTTATTATGACAAAGGCAAAACGCATATCTCTCAAATAGCTATAAAAGGGAGATAACTGATCAATTGTATGGACACGAAACACTATCTGAATATACTTTGGTTTACTTGTTTCTCTCTTGATTATATTCTTGCTATCCAAATTGCTTTCTTTTATACATTCTTTCGATTATCAGTAACTCGCGTTCTTCTAAATTATAAGCTTTAATCGAAATTCCATTTTTTGGTGTCCGTTACCGGAAATCTGATAATCTACTTTTTCTCAACCTTGTCTATTTCGTTACATCAACGATCATGTCAAATGTTAACGATAACACCCAGGGAAACCAAGAAAACCATCAACTCCAAGGGGACCCACAAGATGTTCACACTCCGATTCCTTCTCCACAAAGCTCGCCTCGGCGGTCTCGAGAAGGAACTCCTGATGGATCCCATTCAAATGCAAATACTCAATTTAACAACGATGAAGCTATCAATGAAGCCTTGCAGAAGTTGATCGCCCAACAGGTCAATAAAGCTCTTGAAGCTTTTGCTAGCCAATTACCTGCTGCACCATCAACACCAGTTCTAAATACCAACACTTTGGAAAACCCTCGTTCTGGGCTTGTTAATTCTGGCATTGGTGGAACCCCAGTGAATCACGAGAGGGAGAACCAGGTAACATAGTTAATCCCGATTTACAAAGTTTAGTTCTAACATTGTAGAAACAACTTAAGGAGCAAAGTGACCGCATAGAGCAAATACCTGGAGTGCCCCCCGTGATCAAAGGGATAGATATGGATAATTATTCGCAACAACCCTGGAAGCCAAGTGTTGCTCCCCTCCCAATTCTAAAGAAATTTAAAATGCTCGATATTCCAAAATATGATGGAACAACTGATCCACGAGACCATGTGACTGCATTCACAACAGGCGTCAAAGGCAATGACTTGACCAAACAGGAGATTGAATCTGTATTGGTCAAGAAATTCGGTGAAACACTCACTAAGGGTGCATTAACATGGTATTCTCTTTTACCCGAAGATTCTATAAATTCTTTTGCTGAGCTTGCAGATTCTTTTGTCAAAGCACACTCGGGAGCTCAGAAAGTTGAAAAAAGAATGGAGGATATTTTCAAAATCAAGCAAGGGGATTCAGAATTGCTCAGAGAGTTTGTAGACAGATTCCAACGGGAAAGAATGACGTTACCACGCGTACCTGACAATTGGGCAGCTATAGCATTCACAAGTAACTTGAATGAAAAAAGCTCAAAAGCTACGAGGCGACTCAAGGAGAGTCTTCGTGAATTCCCAGCAATGACATGGAATGACGTTTATAACAGGTATAGCACAAAGCTGAGGATTGAAGAAATACTATTTCACGACATCAAAAAGAAGAAAAGGTAAGTTCGAGACGAGCAGAAACCGAAAAAGGTCCGGTAAAAACAGGTACGAGCCATACGTGGGACCTACGGGAAAAGACTCACGGTTAAAGCAGGATAATCAGAGGTACGATCACAGATCGAGGAATAGAGAGTCGGGTTCGTCTTCGAGATTTGGGAATGATCGAAGCACACGTGAGTCACGAGATGATGATAGAAACTTAAAGGCGAGGTTTGGTGATTATAATTTCAATGTGAGCACTTCTGAACTCGTGGCTGTCTTGAGAAGCATGTGAGATAAGGTACGATGGCCAAAGGAGATGAGATCGAATCCAAACAGGCAAAACCCTGATCATGGTGCGAATTTCATAATGATCACGGGCATAAAACGACAGACTGTAGGTTCTTGCAAAGTGAAGTCGATCATTTATTAAAGCAGGGGTATCTCACCGAGTTGTTCAGTGAGAAAGGTAAACAAGCTTACATGAAGAACAGACAGGAGCCACCTAAACCACCTTCTCCCAAAGAACCGTCAACGTTATAAGCGGGGGTGAAGACGTCAATGGCGTATCGTACCCACCCATGTCGATTTTGGGATGAAAATTGGTCAGATGCGTTCTAAAGTATGTAAATTCTTTTCTAATTGCACTCTCATCTCAGATCTATGAATAAGAGACGTTGTACTAGATCTGCAGAACCTAAGTTATCAAAATTATCAATAGGCTCTCTAAGCATGTTAAAAATTCGTCCCAAATCGCTCCCCCGATTGAAACTAGAAAGAAGAAGTTTTCGCCTCCATTTGCTTAAAAGTGAAGACATGTTGGGGAATCTATTCGCCCCCATGTTGCCACATGGGAGAATATGGAGACTCAATCAACTTATTCCAACCCAAAATAATAAGCTTGTTTACCCTAAAATCGGATAACAATTGAATTTATATGCGGCTTTAAGGACACATGATATAACTTGGTACAAATTAAGAAGAATGAATTAGTATTGAAATTGACGATAAAAGAGTAAATGCAAACCACACAAATTGAATAGCCTTGGCCCTCGAGTTCGGGTACCCTTGAACCAAAAGATGTTTCAACTGGCTTATAAACAGAATAACAAGATAATGAAAGCAAGAAAATGACAGTATATTATTTTTTACTGCGTGAATATGATATCTTTTATTTATATAGTAGGGGAATCCTACTCTTGATACAAATTCTATATGGGTAAAGAAATCTCATGATTAGCTAATTAATTGGCCTCTTCTTGATACGTGCCGGGATTTCCGCCGTGATTCTCGCCCGATTGCGGATATTTCGACTTTCCGTTATTTGCTCGTAAGCTTCGCTCGACCTCACTCGATTTCTATCTTGCTCGGTATCGATCTTGGCCGGTCTCGATCTTGATCGGTCTCTGGTCACGAGCTCGGCGATCTGACTTTGCACCATGGTTCAATATAACACGAGGTTGAACCTTGGTCTATCATGTTCCAGTCTCGAAGGGCAAGTTTGCATCTATACCCATTTTTTGGGTCACGGTTTAACTTGTGCCCGCTTTGCAAAAAAAATTACAAGCGTACCCACTTTTTTCGCCTAACTTTTGCATACGGGGCTGAAGTAGCAAAGGCAATCACGCAAAACTTCAGCATTCTAGTAGACGGGCCTGAAGTAGCAAAAATTGATGAACTAAGTGTGCTAAAGTTTTTGTTTGTAATTGCTGAACTTAAGCATTCTAGTGCTGAAGTTTTGTTCTCTATTTGCTGAAGTTTTTATTTGTAATTGCTGAACTTAAGCATTCTAGTAGCTGAGTTTTGTGATGCTGAAGTTATTTAGTTCATTTGTAAACATTTCAGCACTAAATACGCTGAAGTTTTTTTGTCCTGGATAAACTTTTTCAAAAACTTCAGCAGAAGATGCTAAAGTTATTTAGTTCATTTGTAAAAACTTCAGCACTAAATAAGCTGAAGTTTTTTGTCCTGGATAAGCTTTTTCAAAAACTTCAACAGAAGATGCTAAAGTTATTTAGTTCATTTGTAAAAACTTCAGCACTAAATAAGCTGAAGTTTTTTTGTCCTGGATAAGCTTTTTCAAAAACTTCAACAGAAGATGCTGAAGTTATTTAGTTCATTTGAAAAAACTTCAGCACACGTATCTACAGATTCTAGTCATACCTTCATCTGATGTGACAATTCAAGATTGTCCATCAGCATTGTATCATATTTTTTTCCAAGATCAGTAAATGACTCTACTGCATTCTTTAGGTTTGTAACATTCCATCATCCGATCAATTGCCTTATGTAGTCCGGCAAAGGCAGTAATGGGAGTTCCCTAGCAGCCTTGAGCGCTGCATTGATCGACTCCACAATATTTGAAGTTATCGTCAATGTTTTGTTGATAGTGGAATGTGCTCTGGACCATCTTTCATACCCAACGTTCATTAAGTAGTCTTTGACCCTCTTATCAATTTTCTCTACCTCTGCCATGTGGTAATCAAACTTCTCAATTGTGTATGCTTTGGCCATACCAAAGAATATGTCTTTGAGCAGCAAATGGTTTTTCTTGTAATTTTTTTTTTACATTATTCCATAGATGCCATATGCAGACACAATGAGGTACTTGTGGATACAATGTTGCCTCTGCATTTTCAATGCCTTCATGCTTGTCCGAGACTATGCATATTCCCTCTCTTTCCCCAAATGCATCCTTGAACCTCGCAAAAAATCACAACCAGGAAGCATTATTCTCTGAATCTACTATGGCATATGCGAGTGGTAGGATACTACCTAATAAATTGAATCATATGTGAGTATATACATGAATTATATATATATATATATATATATATATATATATATATACACACACACACACACACACACACACACACACACACTCACATACATACATACATACATACATACACACACACGCACACATTATTATTCTTATTTTTACCTACTTGATCTTGTGTGGATGCTATCAATAATGTTTCTCTATATGTCGATTTAAGAAAGGTTCCATCTACAGCAGCAACCGATTTGCAATACTGCCATCCTTTTATAGACGTATAGTGCAACGAAAGCATACATGAACAAGTCTTCCTCTGTTTTTTTCAAACTTACCACCGGCATAGGATTTGTAAGAATCAGCATATAAAAGTAGCTTGGCACCTTTTCATATGATTCACTCGGGTTCCATCTCAGTACTTGAACTGCATATTCTTTCGATCTCTATGCTTGCATATATGTCATTTGAAGACCATACTTCTTGTTCATGTCTCCAATTATGCCATTAGGAGTGTATATTGTTTTTGGGTCTTGTCTATCAGAAGACTGCCGATGAGTTTTGCAGTAGCTTGACGTTGTGTGTAAGATCGTCCTTCAGCGGGCATGAGTGCACTTTGCTAAAATTTCTGACCTTGAAAAGTTTTGCTTTTTGGCTCGAAGACTTAAAATACCAATCACAGTTGTTGTTGATGCATACTAGGTAGTACATACGACAAGGACATAAACTTTTCCATCAATAAACAGAGCGACATGAAATATAATGATATATAGTGATACACACTGCCATCAACAATACTAGATGAAAAAATACAACGACTATACAATACTAGACGGTGACAACCACAACTTAAAAGTGTACAACCACAGACTTACAAGCAACAACTTATTTTATGCATAATTATGCTTCTAACATTAACTACGATATACATTGAGATACATAATTATACAGTAAATATTTTGATACCTGCTTTCACTTGATCTATGCACCTTAAACTGAAATTTTTCCTTTACTGCCAAGTGCTTCATGACTTTGACTATCGTAGCTTTGTCTTTATAAATTTGACCTTCTTCTACATCTATGTGTTGGTCAGTTATTATTGTATTTTCATCAGATGTTGTATCGTGCCAATCTTCTCCATCCCCAAACTCGATCATATTAATTGTATCGCCATTGTATCTCTCCTCTATAACTGAGCTTTGTGCATATTTTGAATCGTAGCAGATCATGTCCATATCCCTTTCACTCGATGTTATACAAAGGGGATACATTGTAAATTCCAAGCTTTTTTTCAGCTCAAGGTATGCACATACACCCATACTATTGTGTATCACTATTGGTGGAGAACTATTTTGGACAGTGTACTTGATTTCAATAACATTCAGTGAAGTATCTATCATAAGTTGTTTCAAATTCACCTCTACAAAATCTTCAAAACTTATATTTGGAGTAACTATTACAGCATCTACATTGTAATCTACAAAGTTGTTGTCAACATTCCATCGGCCACCATACTGAATAAAAATTGATAAATTTGCCATTGAAGTAGCTGAAATTAGGTCAAAAGTCACTAATTCGTTGATTGATTTTGATTGTAGTTCGCAGTTCCTTCTACACAAAAATCGCGAAAGCTATATCTACACAGAAATCGCGAAAGGATATAGTGAAATTGATCGATTTTGAGTGAAATTTGGAGCTCCTTTGGAGAATTTTTTGGGAGAGAATGTCGTGATTTGTAGAGGGAGAGAATGTCGTGATATGATAAATTGGTACACTTGAAAAACAGGGAAGGAAGCGTGATTCTCGAATGGAAGAATCCTTCCTTGGGTGTATCTCTAATTTTGGGCTACTTTTGGTAAGTGTTTAGTTTTGGGCTAGAGGTTGGTAAGTTTGTGTTTAAATTGGCTATTTCTGTACTTTTCCCTATTAAAAAGCTAACAGAATACTGTATGGGTCAAAATTAGATCAGAGATATTCGGCACGTGGAGACATAAGGCCGAGGTCGGACAGGTCGTGGTCGGACAGTCACCAATTCGCCGAGGTCGGAAAGGCCGAGGTCGGACAGTCATCAATTAGCCGAGGTTGGACAGTCATAATTAAGGCCGAGGCCGGACAGGCCGAGGCTGGATACTCACCAATAAGGCCGAGGTCGGGCAGTGATGAAACATCTAGTTTGCTTTAGAATACTCAAAAGGAATATTCTAGCGAATATTCCCTCTAAATTGTACCTTTTTTTAGGATTTTCTATGGATACCCCCTTATAAATAGGAGGGGAGGACTTTCCAAAAGTGGGGGGGGGGTGGGGGAGGGGGGCGGGGTCTCTCGTCTCGGTCTCTCTCTCTCTCTCTCCTTCTCTCTCTCTCTAGAAAATATGTAAACACACCTCTCTAGAGGATTTGTGATCCCATACCTTCATCGGATCCAAAAAGGGTTCTAAGGTTCTCATATTTGTCTATCATTCGTCTTTATTAAATGAGAGAAGATCCGTCTCATTGAAGATTGGGTGAATCTTTTCCTTCATTTATATTTTATTGCCACTCAATGTTACTTAATGCATCTTTCTTTATGCTATTAAATCTGGCCATAATCACGGCCAATATTTATACTCGGCTATATTTTTCTATTCATATTATTCATCTCGGATCTAGAGTTAATTATCTTTAACTAGGGTTTACCCTTTCATTTCCTTTGATTGATTTGTTCAAAAAGGTTCCGATATCTTTTGAGTCAAACAATTTGGCGCCGTCTGTGGGAAACTTCTAGTTAAAGTTTTAGTTTCCTCTAGATCTGGCCCAAAAGGAAAAATTCCAGCGACCTTTAGTTTGAACAATGCCGTAAAAACTCGCCGGAATATCTCCGGCGTTGATGGTGTTTGTTGCCGTCGCTGCCTTGTTAGCTTTTGTCGAGTCTTCCCGGAAAACTCTAACTCCGGCAACGCTGGCAAAACCAGTGGCTCCTTGTTTATTTTACATAGCTAGTCTTCGTTTCTTGTCTTGCATTGCTTCTTCAAAATTAAGGGGTTCAGAGTCGAGAAAGAGATGAAAAGAGTTGGATATTCTATTACCTCCCTTTCCTCATAAAGATCTTTACATCTTTATTTGTGCCGTGCTTTTTCAGAAAAGCTATCATGTGGTGATTTCTATTGTTGAGGTGATGGAGGAGGAGTAGCAACATGTTCCTTGCTTCTTCGTCATCTTTTATAGGAAATAACCCATATTCATCATTTTAAAAGCCATTTCAATTGCATGTGGCCATTAACTAATTAATCAGATCTCGTACGTCTTTTTTTTTTTTTTTTGAAAGGGCTATTGGTTTTTTCTGGTTATCAATGGATAAATCACGGGCATAGCAGAGAGGGGCAACCACCCTTTACCAAAAAAAAAACTTTGAAAACTGCCATGGCGGCAAGCATCAGTAAGCCTTGTGAGACAGAGAACAAACACCAAAAATGGAACTTCTCTGCCCCTATCTCACAAACCCATCTAAGCTACTATACCAAGTTACAGTTTCTTCAACTCAATAGAAAAATATGTTTCATCTTCCACAGAAGATAAAATCTTCATAGCCTCTACAAAAACAAACCCAATTATATGCACAGTTCAAAAATTATCAAAGCGGTAAAAAGCAAACAAGTAGCACATTATGCCCAAATAAATCACAGTATATACAAAATTAATAAAGCTAAATAAAAGTCAACATGTACAAGCTCGAATTCTGGTTGTTCCCCAGCAGAGTCGCCGGAGCTGTCACACCTCTTTTTACCTCCCGAGATGATATAATAATATGTGTATGGGTCAAAGAGTTTTTCCAATTAAAGTGACAAAATTTGAATAGGGCTTATTTTATTGTTCGGAGTCGCCATTTGGAATTGATTTTTTTCGGTGTTCCAAGTCACCATTTATTTGGATCTCTAGTCAAAGGAAGGTTTGACTCTATTTGAATCGGTCCGCGAAAACAAAGTTCGGGTAAGGAATTCTGTTGACCGGGGAGAAGGTATGAGGCATTCCCCGAGTCCCGTGGTTCTAGCACAATCGCTTTATTGACTTAAACTTGGCTTGAACTAATTTTGGACAAACTGTATTTATATTATTTTCATGTTTTACGTATCCGCTTTTATCTCTTGATTATTAGAAAAATTAAAGAATATTTTTGAATAATATAAAAAAATGTCATAAACACACTACGCAAGTGGATGCGTGATCGACGAAATTTATTATTTAGTCATAACGGCGCTACGCAAGCGAATCCGCAGTCATGACAAACAATTGTTAGCAAGTTATTTACTTCTGGGAAAATTACTACATTCTAAGAATTTAATTTTGAAATTTATTAAAATGTCAATTATCGCGCTACGCAAGCGAATCCGTGAGTTTGGCAAAGAGTTTATTAAATTAAAAATTAACTAGAAAACTAACGAATATTGTATGACCTTGTTGAATTAAATTATTGAATGTTGAACATCATGTTACGCAAGCGAATCTGTGGAATTAGAGCGCGCCTACTAATTGCCTAGCGTTCAAATTAATTAATTGAAAGAAAATGAGTTACTTAATTGGTATTAAAAATCTGATTTTTATTGCTATTTTCTAGCCTTATTGTTGGAAATGTTATGCAAATAAATGTTGGACCAACTCAATCTATTTTATAGGGATGGGCCAACTTCTTATTAAAGGGGAAATGGGCCAGCTTGTAAAGAGCTCTTGGGCTGCTGGAATTTATTATTAAAATGGGCCAAGAAATGGATTTTCATTGGCCCAATGCTATATGGAAGAAAAGGGTAATTTTGTTGTTTAAAGGTAAATGGGCCAGCTTTTATTTTTTGGTTCAAAAAGGCCCAAAGTTGATACAATATTGGTTCTTTACTTAGTTTGCATTTATGATCATTAACTACATAGTCACAATTGTATAAACGCACACTTTACAAAAATAGCCACTTTTGCAAATCTGGCAAAATGGCCAGATTCAAAAAAAAGATATAACAGCAGTCCTAGAAGCATATGTTGGCATTGAAATTTCAGCAACTAAAACGAACTCATGCTATGTGTTATAAACCTAAAGTCATTCATGGCATACTTAGCATTGTTACTCAGATACAATAGTTTGAAAACATGCTTAAAAATCCATAAACTACTTACATATCACATTCAAAAACTTGCAACTCAATATTCAAGTATTATGAAGGACTATATTCACATTATCACATGCTTGATACATAACAATACCGTACAAGCTCTTTTGTTGTCAAGTTAGTCATCACATCAAACACATTTAAATGGTGCAGCATGTTCATTTTGTTCCCATTGGTGAAAATACATACATTACGAGTCTTAAAGGATTACCTGAATAGCAAAAGAATAAACAGTAGTCCAGCAATTAAAACAGCATAAAAAACAGCAGCACAATAGCAGCAAAATCAGTAGCAAATCCGTGTTAAAACAACCCGAAAACTCAGAGAAGAAACCCAGAAACGAACTCTAAAGAGGACTTATACTTCTCTAAAAAAAAACTTGCACTCTAATATTTACTCTTAAGACTTATAATTTCAGCTTACTAAAGGATGCTTCAGCTGCTGAATTTTTTTTTGTTTTTGTATGTTTAAAGCAAAAATAAAATGTTCTCTGGAAGTGTCATGGAGTCCCCCCAATAATGAAGAAAGGGCAGCCCTTAAATAGGCAAAGAAAAGTCAACTTTTTGGACAGATTTTAGTTCACCAAAAATCTCCCCAAAAGAGGCTGAATTTGTGTGCTAAAGGCTGTCCAAAAGGTGAAAAGACAGCCTGAAATCTGCTATGGCAGGAGCTAAAGGGTCGCTTCAGCCACCCTACTAAAAGCAAGCTACTAGTGTTCGCAATAAATTTTCGTGATTCAAAAATAAATTGCAACCACAATATAAATATGAAGAAACATAATTTTATTCATAAAAAGACGCGGGTACAATTCTGTTTATCCCCTTGATTCTTCTCTCCTGATTATCTCCGTGATTCGAGGGCTAGAACAGCGTGTTTCTCGAACGTAGGATGATGAAGACTTCCTTGAATTTATTTGATATCCATGAAGTATGTTGTGGATCTTCTTGAAGTATTTGATTATCAAGAATTATCCAGCCACCTCTTGATCTCTTTGTGAATATCCCGTGAGTTTATGGAATTTCTGAGATGATCTCCATTTTTGAGATGCCTATTCAAAGGGAATATGTGACCCTTTTTATAGCTTTGATTTAGGGTTAGGGTAGAGTAACTTCCAAGAAACTCTAATAGACTCCTAGGATTTCAAGAGTGCTGTAGTATCTTTAATTTAGGATTTGGCTTGGTCCATTTAAATTTCGATATCTACAAATGCCCCCTACTTCAAGGCTTGTCGGCATGGACTTGCCGAAAGGAGAGACAAGACTTGAAGTACCAGGGTGGTAGACTTCTCTGCATTGCGTCACTTCTTGTTCACGTGGACTTCTGTTGTTTTTGTGTTCAATGAAGAAGTTGCCTTTCTCCAAAATTGTATTTCAGTAATAACTCCATGATACAAATAATTTCTTTCCACGTAGCACTAAATTGTAGGAACTTAATACCTTGTTGTACATGGACTTTGCAAAATTCCTTGTTGTACATGGACATTGCTACTTCCATCCGTTTTGTTCCATGCAATAGAACTGCTCAATTTTATAATTTGGAAAATTGACGTGGCCAAGCACACATTAGAGCCAATGATAATTGCACTTGCATTTTGACTCCAACAAAGTGAGGTTTCTAACTACCAATTTTACGTGGTAATTCTCACGAGATAGTACTTGACTTGCTTGGAACATCATTGCTCTTTCGGAAGGCGACCATAGTAGTTGATTTTGTACCCTAGTTTATGATAAAAAAATATCTAAATTTCAGATTTTAACAACACCAATATCAACCTATTGATTCAAATTAAACCAAGTATTAAAATATGTAATTAAACTTCAACACATGTATTATGAACCAACATGAGCAAACAAAAATTAACTATTAAAGCCAAACAAAACGCACGCTATCGCTGAAACGATTTAACAAAAACCAACTAGATAAACATACTCATATATGGATTAAATAAAGAAACAAGACAAAAACTAATTCTAACTAAAAACCCAAAAAAAAATAGAAAATTAATACGGGGAAGAGGATTACGATTTTACCATATACTCGAGCATCCGGGAAATGACGATAGGCAGTGGTACGACTTCGAGCAAGCTTCTATTGTTGATATTCTTGAAACCAGAAACTTCGGTGAATCCGAGTTCGATTTCAATGATATCAACAACACAACCTTGCTCGGGGACGGTTTGAGGAGAGAAACGAGAGGCAGCGGGTGAGGGGCGGCAGTGACACAGCCAAACGGCGGCGGCGGTACGGCGGCAGTAGGGGTGGCTGCCGGCGGCGGTTGGGTTTTTTGAGGTTTTGAGTTGGATATATGGAAAGAGGGGGAGAAGAGGAGGCCGTTGGTGTAAAAATTTTGGAGTTTGGGGTGGTGGGCGGCGGCTAGGGTTTCGGTTAGGCTTAGATCTACGGAGATCGGTGGAGATTTGAAGGATATGAGTGGTATTGGTAGAAAGAGGAGGAAGAGGGGAAGAGATGGTGAAATTTTGGGGTGGATTGGAGGGTTGCCGCTGGCGGCGGCGATTTTCGGACGGCGGCGATGGGCGGCGTGGCAGAGAGGGGGAAGAGAGTGATAAGAGAGAAGAAGAGAAAAGAATTATGGGTGGAAATGGGGAAAATTTTCAGATTTTGGAGGCTTTAAATACCTAGGCCAAGAGTGAATGAGATCCATTGGATCAAGATGGAATGGAGGGGTAAGATTTGATCTTGTTTCATTTAGTGAAACGACGTAGTTTTATTATAAAACTACGTTGTTTTGATCCGGGTCTTGGCAAGCCATCAATTGGTCTGGGTCGGTGCAATTGGGCCAATGATTTGGTCCGAATTTTTAGCCCATTCACTTTAAAATGAAACTAGCCCAAAGTCTTGTTCCTCTCTTAATTAAATCATAATATAAACTCTTAAAACCTACATACACATAAATAAGAACACACACACGCACACACACACACACACACACATATATATATATATATATATATATATATATATGTGTGTGTGTGTGTGTGTGCGTGTGTGTGTGTGTGAAAAGACATGGCAAAAATTAGGCATTTACAGCTGCCCCTCTTTGCTCGAGAACATGAAGAGTTTTCGTGCAAAGACAAATGAATGCCATAGCTAATTTTTGCTCACATATCAATCCAAGGGAAGAAAATTCTGAAAAATAGTGACCGAACCTTGCTTCTGAGGTTGCCTACATATCCTTGGCTATAAAGGAATCAGGTCAGTGTAGTTCTGGAAAAATTTGGTAGCTGGGACTACCAGACACTAGAGTTAAGACTGCTGTTGCTTGCTGTTGTTGCTGTTACTCTTACTGTTACTGCTTCTTACATCAAAAGAAAAAGAGAAAAGCACTACATATGTCTGCAAACTAAGAGTACAAAATTCCTATCTACGTGTCTTCTGGAGTCAAATATTGATTCTTGACTTGCTCTCTTCTGTTGACCTTAAACTGGATCTTGATTCTCTTTAAAGAAAAGATTATGACTCAATCTCGGTTGCTTGCTTCCTGGATCAGAATTTTGAGAAAATGAAACTTGAGAAGTTGCGTTGCCGACACGTTATCAAAGTTAAACCCGACTATCTTGTAATGGAAGGACTTCTTTCTTCTGATGAGAAACTGAAACTGCAAGCTTCAATCGTCACTTGGGCTATGCGGCAGAGCCTGCAAAGCCATCAAAGACGAACAAAACGAACAAAAATTTTCTGCCCCAGTCTGGCACTAGGAAAATTTTGTGAGTTATTAGAGAAAGCTACAAACTATTTAATTAACTGAAATAAGGAAAAGAAAGTAATATAAACTAGCTATGTGAGGATACGCAACCACATGGTAGCACCTTGTGTTACCAAAGGCAGTGGAATTATAGCACAGTATCCTACATTACTGAAAGGAAACGTAGCCAGGGGTAGGAGCTTTGTACCACTAGGAAGGAATGTAATTATGGGTTGGTATCCTTGTATTATTGATAAAGTATTGAATCCCCTAAGCGAAACGGTTCTACCTGAGTTAAGCTACGTAAAACACCCTGAGCGAAGAGTACTTCTACTCGGAACTATGAGTTGGATCCCCCTAAGCGAAAGGATTCTACCTGAGTTAAGCTGTGTAAAACACCCCGAGCGAAAAGTACTTCTACTCGGAACTATGAGTTGGATCCCCCTAGGCGAAAGGATTCTACCTGAGTTAAACTGTGTAAAACACCCTGAGCGAAGAGTACTTCTACTCGGAACTATAAGCTGGATCCCCCTAGGCGAAAGGATTCTACCTGAGTTAAGCTGTGTAAAACACCCTGAGCGAAGAGTACTTCTACTCGGAACTATGAGCTGGATTCCCCTAGGCGAAAAGATTCTACCTGAGTTAAGATGTGTGAAAGAACCTGAGCGAAGAGTACTTCTACTCGGAACTATGAGTTGGATTCCCCTAGGCGAAAAGATTCTACCTGAGTTAAGCTACGAAAATGGGAGGTGTGAACAATAGTGATGCATGCTGAAAAGAGAAAAAATGGAGATTTTAAGAAGCTTACGTTTGGTGACGTTCATTCTTTTAGAATTGCCATTCTGCACCGCTTTGTTCCTGCTTCAAACAAAGAAAGATTTATGAGTTTTCAAAGTGGTGGTTGGTTTGTGACCTTGATCCCTTGATGCCTTGAGTAGTTTGATTCACGGCCACTGCTGTCGAAGAACCGATTCTGTCAGCGTGGTACCGAGATGCTCGGCTGCTCTGTATCATTTTTTGGAGACCCTGGCTTTCCAATGTTGCCCCCAACTGTTTCATACCCAGATGTCCATGGTACCACTACCCTTGTCTCTAAGGTAATGCATTTTTTTCTTTAAAATCAAACTCAGTTGTCTTGCACCCAGTATCAGTTTGTGTCCGTAGTGCTTATCAACTTTTCTCATGAAGCAGGTCTTGCTTAAGCGACATTTATTTGCGACACTTTGTTCGCTTTATCAAATGAGATCTCAGATGGATTCGTGCCTTCGTCAATGCCATATGTGCCCCAAATTGTGCTCGATATTACGGGGGAATTGTAGCTAGTTTTGCAGCCATTTCTTTGTTTCGCTTTTGATGCAGGATTAGACCAAAAGGTACTAAAAGAAAAATTATGGGTAAAAATGGAATAATAATTGAAAGTGAAAAAGAACAGTGTTTAAACAAAAGGCGTCCCTTTCGAGGAAAGGAATAGGGAGACTTATCTGGAGGTATGTGCCGACTTCAATGAATCATGACATGCATTTTGGACTGGACGCCTGATCCGTCTAAGCTGTCTAATTCTCAAAATCCTCCGCAAACGTTCATCTTGAATTCGTCTAGGTTGTGCTCATGCCGGAGAAATCAAAGACCCTCATTCGGCTAGTAGCGCCTTTTGTAGGTTTTCGCTAACTAACCTCTCTCATTTCTCTACTAACCGTCCGCTTATGGTGCCCATCTGGGTTTTCACCAATAAGACTCTCTCATTTCTCTGCTCACTGTCGCCTTATAGTGCCTATACGAGTTTTCACTGATAAGACTCTCTCATTTCTTTTTCTTTTTTTTTTCTTTTTTTTTTTGAATAAGATACTGCAGGAGGGAGATTACCTAATGCCTTTGGCATGGGGACTTCAAACATTCTCAAAAAAAAACATCGATCAGAAGTTCTTGAAAGGTAAAAAGGCGAAATGAACCTTGAATTACAACTTTTGGAACCGTTTTTACAGAAAAACCGTGAAATAAAACAAACTTCTGCCCCAGTTTTGGAGTATTGGGAATATGGATTTTTTGTTCTGATGTGACCGAACCTAGGGTAAGGCTGCCTACGTATCCTTTCGGACTCAGGTCGGACGTAGTTCAATGACTCAGAGATTTGTTGTTTTGGCTTTTTTACAAGTACACATGTTCTAAAAAGTGAGAAACAAGGAAGACAAACACTCCCAAAAAGGATTAACAAAAGGATGACACCTATTTGGAATAGCTAGCAAATGATAGCCTTCGTCACTTCGATTTGAGAAAATCAATGCGTGAAAATTCTACAGTGGGTATACATCAGACATAATATCTTTTGATTGCATCGGCATTAATAGTCATGTCTGGTACCCGTCCTTCTTCATCTACCAAGTGCAAGGCCCCTTTTGGTAACACTTTCTTGATGATGTAAGGTCCTTGCCAGTTCGGGGCGAACTTTCCTTTAGCTTCTACCTGGTGCGAAAGGATGCGTTTCAAAACCAGCTGGCCTACCTCAAATTGCCTTGGGCGCACTTTCTTATTGTAAGCGCGTGCCATTCTTTGTTGATATAACTGGCCGAAACACACTGCTGCTAGCCGTTTTTCATCGATCAACATCAGTTGTTCTAATCGGGTCTTGACCCACTCAGTGTCTTCAATCTCTGATTCCACAATAATTCGGAGGGAGGGAATTTCGACTTCAGCGGGTATTACAGCTTCAGTTCCATATACAAGCAGATACGGAGTTGCACCAACAGATGTGCGTAACAGTT